>NW_007807006.1:0-1046 GCF_000696425.1 Galeopterus variegatus | reverse complement strand
CCTGACTGATGAATGCTTATCTTAGCAATTTTTCCCTAGTCCTTCACTGGTGGTGAGAGAGATTTCATAAAAACAAACAAAAAACATACTACTTCAGAGTTTGTGAAAAAGGGAAGACACTCTCAGAGTTAAAATATAAGATTTTTCTACCTAGAAGCAGGCTCCAGTGTTTCCTGATCTACCTGTTTGTTGTCCCTGCCCTCAAATACTTTCTATATCATTGCTTGAAATTATTCAAGCAATATTGTCCAAATTCCTACCATTGAGAAATTAATTTTTATTAATAAGCATAGCACCTTTGTTAAGTGGCAAATAGGTCTAGAATAAATAGTCCGGGCATGAATCTTTGAATTTGGAAAGGTGAGACATGAGTGATTTTGGTCATTGAGCATTTTGGATTTATCTTGGAATTTGCTTGCTGTCCTCAGGCCAGGGAAGGGAGAAAGCTTTAGGGAAGCTATGGGTAAATAATTGTAGGAAAAGGGAACTAGGATTTGGAAAATTGGTTCATAAAAGCTCAGAGGTAGCAAAATATACATTGCCTAATTTGTTATGCAAAAGGAGAAGAAAAAAAAAGTTCTCCTCTTTCTTCACAGATCTAGGGTACAAAGAAAGTAATGTTGCTAGTAATAATTCTGGAGGCATACTAGTTTATATATGATTTTGTAAACTTTTGCAAAACTCAACAATCATTAACAGCATTTTTTGAAATAAAAAGCACATTTGAAGTTACCAACATACAGAATACACTGAATTTATAAATTGGAAATTATGAAGACAAGGTGCATCAGCCTTCTTTTTATGGTAAATTCTCAATCTAGTACAAATAAGATAAATAGCCTCTTAGAGAGTCAAAAAATAATTTTAAGTATTGGTAAAAATCTGAGAAGAGAGAAGGAAATAGTAAAAAATCTATTGAATTTTCACATTTTGTATAAGGTCCGCCCACAAAGGGAAGATTTGGTGCTTGGAAAATGGTTTGCGGCAAGGATGTTCCAGATGTTTTTACTGGAGAGTGAGGTCTCCAACCATTTGCATGGGTAACA
>NW_007807005.1:0-1046 GCF_000696425.1 Galeopterus variegatus | reverse complement strand
AATTTTGTGTACTACACTCTGAGATCTTCTCAATTTTACTGGATTTCAAGGTGTTTTTACCTCCATGACTAGAGATCTTAGTGGGATATTAATTTCTGTTCATTAACAGCTGGTTTCAATTAGGAAAAACTACAACCAGGCCATCAGTACTCCTGCACAGTGCCTGAAAATCCTACTTTGCCTTAAAAAGAACTACAGTTGGGCAAAAAAGGCGGTGATTTGTGTGGCCATGAATCAAGTCCCATCCATTCCATCTTTGGTAATAGAAACCACTTATACACCAGGCCTTGGTTGGCCTAAAAAAGCAGCTGTGACAATTCCAGACTCTATAATCCCTTTGTCCCTGTTTGTTCCTGGTTTGTTTGCTCTCATCTCCCTGTCCCCAGACTTCTGGCTTGGTAACATCCAGTCTGAACTCCTTCAATGCTGAAGCTCTTCTAGACTCTTTCCTAGCTTCTTGTATTTTAGATTTGTTCATGCCTTTAGTTCTGGAATCCCTGAGACATTTTGTGTTTAGCTTTTGAACCCACAGAACTACACTCAAAGGTCCGCATGTTGTTGGAGTGGGTGGGGTTAAATTAATGCCTCTCCCAATGATGGAAAAGAAGTTCACTGTTCAAGGAGAGGGGAAGTATTTCTCAGCAGTATTCCCACTTTTGGGGTATTCTGGGAAAGATGACCCGCATTCAGTGATATCATCATTCATTAGGCTTTATGGTAAGCACAAAGAACGATAATGCTCTGTCAGGTACTCTGTTTAAAAAGCCAAAGTGCTGTGCTCCAGGAACAATGAGCACCTGTGATGTGCAGGGTCAAGGAAGACCTGGCCCCTGTTCTATAGAAGGTTACAGTCTAATAGGAGCAGGTGGATGTTATCAGTTTCCTATTACTATTGGAACAAATTACCACAAATCTAGTGGTTCAAAACAATACAAACTCATTATCATACAGTTCTGGAGATCAGAAATCCCAAATGGATCTGACAGTGATAAAATCTAGGTGTCACAAGAGCTGTGTTCATTCTCTAGGTGCTAGAGGAGGATCTG
>NW_007807004.1:0-1046 GCF_000696425.1 Galeopterus variegatus | reverse complement strand
GAGAGGTATGAAATAAATTCTTTCTCACAGCCCTCAGAAGGAACCAATGCTGCTGAGACCTTGATCTCACATTTCCAACCTTCAGAACAGTGAGATAAATTTCTGTTTAAGCCACCCAGTTTGTGGTAATTCATTATAGCAACCATTACAAACTAATACATGGTCAATTAACCTGGGAAAATGTGATCTAGCTAGTAATTAGGAAAATTAAAAAAATAATGATCAATTTCCAAACACCCCTCAGATTGGCAATACCTATAAGTGGGGAGAATGTAGAGCAATAGGATTATCAAACACTATTGTTGAAAACCACTTTCAAAACAGTTTGGAATAACAACTTGATATCATCTAGTGAAGTTAAATGTACACATATTTCCTTAATTCATCAATTCCACTATTAAATATATTCCCTAATGGCTAGTCAGTGCATGTAATGATTTCTGTGCACTCAGGATACATACACAAGAATATGTAATAAGAAGCAAAATGTAGGTCTATCAATAGGAAAGTCAATAAACAGATCAGGCTATATTTATACAATAGAATAAATGAACTAAATCTACATACAACAACATTGATGCCTGCCAGAAACAAAATTTTAAAAATACGTTAGGTATGGTTACACAGATGTTTGCTTTGGGATTATTTATTAAACCAAAATATGTGTTTTTCTCCTTTTAATTGTATTTTACAATAAAAATTTCTATTTTTTTTTCTATTTGTGAGAAGTTTCATCTAACAGCTTCAATTTTTAGGTAGAAGTATGTAGAGGATTCATAAAGCAAATGTACTTCACAGTGCCTGGTGTTCCAAAGCCTTGCAGTTTCAGATATTGACCTTGCAAAGGACAGGAAATTTTCCCCAGGCTATTCAGTCTCTGTTGCAAGATAAGAATTGTAACACAGCAAGGTTGCTGGCTCAAAGACAGACAAGTTACTAATTGATAAGTAAAGTTACTAAAAAGCTGCTGGAGGAAAAAGGAATGTTGGTCAAATCAAGCCTTTGTTAGTAGATCACTTAATTGTCTAATAGAATGTCATCTGACT
>NW_007807003.1:0-1046 GCF_000696425.1 Galeopterus variegatus | reverse complement strand
CATCAGAGCTCTTGGGAGACCAGGTGCATTTTGAATGAACAGTAATATTTTGAAAAAAAAATCATTTTTTCTGGGCAGTAGGGCTCAACAGTGGGCTTAAAATATTCAGCAAGCCATACTGTAAACAAATGTGCTGTCATCGGAATTTGTTGTTTCATTTACAGAGCACAGGATGAGTAGATTTAATATAATTCTTAAGGACCCTAGGATTTTCAGAACGGTAAATGAGCTTCAACTTAAAGTCACCAACTGCATTAGCCCCTGATAGAGTTTGGTTATGTTGTCCCCCCAAAGCTCATGTCAAAATCTGATCACTAATGTGGCAGTGTTGGGAGTTGTTTGATTCATGGAGGGTGGATCTCTTATGAATGGATTAATGCCCTCCTGGAAGTAGGAGGGGAAGGTAGTAAGTGAGTTCTCACTCTATTAGTTCCCATGAAAGCTTATTGTTTAAACAACCCTGGCACACCTCCCTCCCCCCACTTGCTTCCTCTGCCATGTGATCTGCTTGTACCCACGGGCTGCCTGTCATGTTATGCTACGAGTAGAAGAAGCCTAAGGCCCACACCAGGAGCACCTGTCTCAGAATCATGAGCCAAATAAACCTCTTTTCTTTCTAAATCACCCAGTTTCAGCGATTACTGTTATAAGCAACAGAGATGGACTGATACAGCCCTAACAAGAAAGTCAGCCTGTCTTTTGAAGCTTTAAAACCAGGCATTGACTTCCCTCGAGCTATCAAAGTCCTAGATGGCATCTTCTTCCAATAGAAAGGTTTTTTTGTCTACACTGAAAATCTGTTGTTTAGTGTAGCCCCTTCATCAGTGATCTTAGCTGGATCTTCTTGATCAACTTTGCAGCTTCTGCATCAGCACTTGCTGCTTCACCTGGCACTTTTTTTAGAGCTGGCTTCTTAAACTTCACAAACTAACCTCTGCTAGCTTCAAACTTTTCTTCTGCAGCTTCCTCACCTCTCTCAGACTTTACAGAATTGAAGAGAGTTAGGACCTTGCTCTGGATTAAGCTTTGGATTAAGGGAATGTTGT
>NW_007807002.1:0-1046 GCF_000696425.1 Galeopterus variegatus | reverse complement strand
CGAGCTCACTGATTCTTTCCTCTGTTTAATCAAGTCTGCTGTTGGAGCTTTCTATTGAGCTCCATTCAGATAATGGATTCTTTATTTCTATAACTTCTGTCTGTTTTTTAAAATTATTTATATTTATTTGTCAAGTTTCTTGTTCTGCTCTTGGATTATTTTCCAAACATCATTAATTTTCTTGTGACTCTCTGAACATCTTTGAGGATTATTCTGAATTCTCAGACATTTCATAAATCCACTGTTCTTCTGGGTCCATTGCTGGTGCTTTGGTGGTTTGCTTTGGTGGTTTCCTTTGGTGTCATATTTCTCCGTTGTTTCTAGATTTTGTGTCTTTATGTCAATGACTGCATTTGAGGAGTTGGTTACCTTTTTTCGGTTTTATAAGTGTTCTTTGATTGTGTTAGGCCTTTACTGCTCAACATCAGAACTTTGTCTCTGGCCTGTGGTTGTTTTCCATTCTGTCGTGAATTAATGGCAACCACCACCATATACATACTGCATTGAAACCAATTTGCTGTCCTGTGGTTAATTCTTGGGTTGGGGAAAACTTCCTGTGGGGACTGGGACTTAAACTCTGTGCATGAGTTAAATTGCTGTCTTACTGTTGTTTCTTAGATCAGAAAAAACTTTTTGTGTGAACTAAAATTTATTTCTTGGCCTTTTACTCACTTTCAGGACATGTGGGGTCACCACAGATAACACTGGTCTGTGTGGAAATTCTGGCCTGGGACTGAGTCTTTCCCACAAACTGTGCCTCCTGCAGTTCTATTGCACTGACCAGTCTCCACTGTGTGGTGCCTGTACCAATCAGAAGGCAGATCAGCTGCCAATGCTGCATCCTGATGCACCTCAATGGATCAGCTGCCCCCCGACGTCCCCCCACCATGGCACTGCAAACATTTCCTGTGGGGCTGGCCTGACATGGGTCCCCCAAAAAGACTCACTCATGTCTGGGTGATTCCTTCGTCCCATTGGCTGCAGGTCTTCCCTCCTATGTGGGCACTGGGGTAGCTTGCTAGCTGCTTTGCTGGCCTGGGAAATGC
>NW_007807001.1:0-1046 GCF_000696425.1 Galeopterus variegatus | reverse complement strand
ATTCATTCGTGCACCAGTTCTTTTTTTTTTTTTTTTTTTCCTACTTAAACTCTGGGAACTCCTTTTTATATTTAAACCGAGAGGCATAATTACTTAGAGACTTACGTGGTTTTTAAAGTGTCTTTTTATATAGAAATCTTAGCGCCACCCAAGCCGCCCCCCTCCCCGGTGTGCCATTAGAATTTCAGAAACGCTGTCGGATGACAAGGTGTTACCTCTAACCTTAATTTTTTTTTTGTATATTGTCATGCTGTCGTAAGGGCAAAGGGGATTTGCCAATTTGTAAATATGCTGTCAGGACTATTTTTTAACAAACCTAAACTTTTGAGTTCAGATCTTTTCTCTTCCCTCTGAATAAAAAAAAAGTGGAAAGATTTGAGTGTCCTACTTGGAAAGTACAGACGGGGTGGGGGTTTAAATTTGATCCATCCGCTTATTGAAAACAAAGCTAAACTCCTCAAAGAATGGTTTTGTTTACTGGAGGAGTGAGTTCTAACTAGTCATACCATAAGCCAATGTGTGATTCTTGTGGTTGGCAGTACCTTCCATTTTGCAGCTTCCAATTAATGTCAGATTCTTTCGAAATTCCATTAAAAATCACATTGTAGGAATAGTGTTTTCAAGGCTGGCTGCTAGTCAGAATGAAAGGAGATCAGTGGAAGCTTATACTGCCATCCAGAAGTTTGCCATGAGATAAGTCGCCAGTTGTGGCCATGATAAAATTTCGTTAATGAAAACTAAAGCTTATGGAGTTTCTGAGAAGAGAGCAGTTATATCAGGCTGGTGGAATTAGGCAAGATTCCAAGGAAAGAAGGCAGTTTTAATAGGAGACCTGGTTTATGGTGGTCATGTGCTAGATGTTTTGTAAATGTTATTTTATTTAATACTCAGAAAAGCCCTTGATATTGGTGGCATTGTCTCTAACAAGTTCTAAAACTAAGGCTCAGTGAGGTTATGTAATTTGCCCAGGGTCACTATGGTGGTGCCTGCCAGATTACATTAAGTAAATGGACTAATTCAAACCCAGGTCTATGAGATTTCAAAGT
>NW_007807000.1:0-1046 GCF_000696425.1 Galeopterus variegatus | reverse complement strand
AGAGAGAACTCAGAGAAATGCATGCCAAGAACAAAACTGTGTTTTTTAAAAATTTACCTACTGCCCATGTGGTTTTAGGTTCCAATGTGGCTTCAGTCCTGCTCACTCCAACAAATAAACTGGGGAGTGAGGGCACATTTTCAACGTACCACATCAGTACTACTTTAACAGACCAGTCATTGCTTTCTATTTATTGCTTGTGGAACCTATCAGACTGGTCAATCTTGTTTATCCTTGACCCCCAATTGAAAAGAGCTATTCAAATCTCTTCAGAAGGCCAACTACTCTAAATATTTAACAGACCCTCAAAGCCCACCTCTGCATGACCTACCTCCATCCCTACCTCCAAGACACTCCAAGCATCTACTCTTCCAATGAGTTTTTTCTCCAGGGTGGGAGGTAGGGGAATTTCCTCTCCAGTCCAGGAAAATTCTAACCCAGCAGGCGATCCCTCCTGCACAGCAAGTCAGAGCAGGGAAAGGTCTTTATTTCTAAATGGGTTGACTCAAACTAGCCCTGATTGCTGCTTCCCCTGCAGTTCCGCCCTGGAGGAGTCTGTATGCTTCTAAGGAGCACTGGTCTGACAGCACAGGGCACTGAGGTACCAAAGTGATCCCTTCTGCTTCCCCGTTCTTCCTTGGCTTTGGGGAGAGGAGAGATCCCACAGTGTTACCGCTATGCTTACCATTGCTGGTCTCACTCAGGGCATCTGACAATATCTTCAACTCTCTCAAAATTTTCCAGGTCCTTCACCTCACCCCACAGTGTCCTCACCAGCAGACAAAATTCAAACTCTCTCCAGTCTCCTTAGCAACTCTTCGGAAAAAACACAATAATTTCAGCTTTATGTTCAAGTGTTCATTCCAAGGCTTTCTTCCTTTTTTCCCCCATCTTGAATAAACAATCAATATCTTGTCTTTCTTTGTCGAGATTATCAGTTGCACGTATCTGAATCTGTGACATCGTTAAAAAGTCTCCCTCACACTTTCAGGGGTCTGAGGAATATGTGCTCCTGAATGGGGGCATAGGGTCAGGTCTTCCAAATG
>NW_007806999.1:0-1046 GCF_000696425.1 Galeopterus variegatus | reverse complement strand
TTTTTCTACTGTTAGTAAACGTTTGAGTTGTTTTCAATTTTTTCTATTATGAATCATGTCACTATAGTATGATTATTCATATACATGTGTTTTGGTGCATATGTGCAAGAGTTTCTTTTGGTACATGTTTAGAAGTGGAATGACATGCCTTCAAATCTACTAGGTAATGCCAAATTGTTTTCCAAAAAAATTACACTACTTTCTACTACCAGCAGCAATGTTTAAGCATTCTGGTGACTCATACTCACACTTAATATTGTCAGAATTTTTAATTTTTGCAAACTTGGCATATGTGAAATGTTATCTTACTGTGAGCATTTTTTAAATCTTTTTATGCTTTTGGCTACTTCTGTTTCCTCTGTGAAATGCTTGCTCAAGTCTTCTGCCCATTGGGTCTTTTTCTATTAATTTATGGTAGTTCTTTATATATTCTGTGTACAATTTTTTTGGTTACTTACAGTGTATTACAGATAACTTCTCCAAGTATGTGGTTTATCTGTTTACTCTCTTGATGGTAGAAGTTCTTAACTTTAACATAGTTAAATTTATTATTCTTTCTTTATGTTAGTACCTTCTGTGCTACTTTGAGATTGTAGATATTCTTCAATATTGTCTTTTAAATTTCATACTTTTGCTTTTAATATTTAATTCTTTGATCCACAAACTTTTTTGTTTATGTATGTAAAAAGGATCTGTAATAGAGTCTGACTCCATGTTTGATGTTAGACTGCTAACAGCTTTCAGGCTCTATCCCCTCCCCTCCTTTCCCTTTGGCCTACATATGGCAAAACTGATAAGAAAGCCCAGGTGCCCCCTCCCTTGGTACCAACAGGAAGTTCAAATCACATAAACCCCAGCCTGCTTGTGAGGAGCCTCACCCTCGTCCCACCACTAACCACAATAAAAACCAAAGTCACTTGCCTCTCCCTCACTTAAGCACTCTCTTGGGTGCCTGTCCTGCTCTGCCCTGAAATCCTCATTATGTGAGTAATAAACTTTTTTCATATCCCCTTGGGGTATGGTGTCACCAGTCTTGACATCTGAAC
>NW_007806998.1:0-1046 GCF_000696425.1 Galeopterus variegatus | reverse complement strand
GCATATGGATGTCCAGTTTTCCCAGCACCATTTACTTAAGAGGCTGTCCTTTCCCCAATGTTTGTTCCTGTTACCTTTGTCAAAGATCAGTTGGCTATAGTTTTGTGGATTGATTTCTGGGTTCTTTGTCCTGTTCCACTCGTCCAAATGTCTGTTTTTATGCCAGTACCAAGGATGTTTTGGTTACTAAAGCTTTGTACTGTAATTTGAAGTCAGATAGTGTTATTTCTCTGGTTTTATTTCTTTTCTTTGCTTAGGATTGCTTTGCTTTTTAGGGTCTTTTATTGTTCCATATGAAAGTTAGGATCATTTTTTTCTATTTCTGTGAAGAATGTTACTGGTATATTGATGGGGATTGTATTGAATCTGTAGATCTGTAGATTGCTTGGGTAGAATGGACATTTTAACAATGTTAATTCTTTCAATCCAAGAGCATGGAATGTCTTTCCATCATTTTGTGTCCACTTTAATTTCTTTCAACAGTGATTTTTGTAGAAATCTTTTACCTCCTTGGTTAAATTTATTCCTAGTCATTTAATTTTTTTGGTGACTAATGTAAGCAGGCTTGCTTTCTTGATTTCTTTTTTGGCTAGTTCGTTTTTGGAGAGTAAAAGTGGTATTGATTTTTGTGTGTTGATTTTGTATTCTACAACTTTACTGAAATCATTTATCAACTCTAAGAGTTTTTTTGTAGAGTCTTTAGGCTTTTCCATATATATAGAATCATGTCATCTGCAAACAGGGACAATTTGACTTTGTCTTTTCCAATCTAGATGCCCTTTATTTCTTTCTCTTGCTTGATTGCTCGGCTAGTACTTCCAATACTACGTTAAATAAGAATGGTGAGAGTGGGCATCCTTATTTTGTTCCCATTTTTAAGGGAAAAGCTTTCAGCTTTCCTCCATTCGGGATGATATTGGCAGTGGTTTTGTCATATATGGCTTTTATTGTGTTGAGATTCTTTCCTTCTATACCTTATTTGCAGAAAGTCTTTCATGAAGGAACGTTGAATTTTGTCATATACATTTTCTGTGTCTATTGAGACA
>NW_007806997.1:0-1046 GCF_000696425.1 Galeopterus variegatus | reverse complement strand
TCCTTTAAGGTTAAGAGTAATTATTTATCTATCAACTCATAAGCTCACTATGTATAACTCCGTAGTCCACCTAATTTAATTTTTTTTTGTAGTTACAGAAAGTCAAATATTTTAAGACATTTAGAAATTATTATTTACTCACATTAAACTGATAAAATGATCTTGTGCATGAAAAAATTATTTTATGTATTTAGAAAAGTTAATTTTATAGCTTTTATAAAGTACAAAATATGTGCAAATTAAAAGTTGCTAAAATAACCAGTGACAATTGAAGATATGCTGTTGACAAATGTGATGATAATATTATATTAGTGAACACGAATCTTTAATATTCCACTAATGAGTAATCACCAATTTATTACATTATTTTATTTGAGGCACTATACAGTGGCAAACAGAATTATTAGCCAAATAATGTGAGCTAAAATTTTGAGTAATTTCATTAAAACATTATTTTAATAAACACTATTTTATTTGGGCCAAAGAAGTCACATTTCCTTCAAGGTGCAAAGAACTACATTTTAGAGATATGTTCCTCCAGTTTGCCCATCCTAGTTACTCATTAATGGGAGGAAGCTGACAGACACTTTCCCAGGTTTATTGGCTTAAGTCCAGCACGTAAGTGGCCCTGGATCTCACTACCAAGTGTCACTTAAATCAGACCAGAATTTACAGACAGGGGTCAGCAGACACCCCCAGTCCCAGCTATTCTCCATTTTTATAGGGCAAGAGTGAAAGCAGGCGTATAAGTGGAGGATAAATAACCTAAACTTCCATTCTCAAAAGGCTCTTTCTGTGCAGACTGCAGAGAAAATAAATAAATAAATAAACTAACATCTAAAAACCTCTCCTTAATTGGCCACCTCATAATTTTCACACTTGATTTTATTTCCTTCCTAATCCCTTCAGGCCAGCCCTCGTTAATCCCCTTCCAATTCTGCTGGCACAGCTTTGCGTGCTGCTCCCTACATCAAATCCTCTTCTGCAATCTCCTCACCCCATCTGGAATGTCTTCACCTCCTCTTTTAAATCCATGACTCTGCCTT
>NW_007806996.1:0-1046 GCF_000696425.1 Galeopterus variegatus | reverse complement strand
AAAGTTCTTATAATTTCTTACCCTCTTGCAAAAAATAAGAGACAGTCCCTAACATGCTTAACCAATACACATTTTGTCATAGGTTTTTTTGATTTTCTGAATGCAGTACCAAAATTTTACAGATCAAAATCCTTCTGGGAAAGGAGAAATATAAATAGGTAAATAAATGGGTTGATATTTTCCCATATAAACCTAGTTTGTCTATTCCATTGAGACCTTATGAAAAACAAGATGAAAAATAAAGTGAATAAATATTTTAAAAGTATCTAATATACCCAGGCTTCCCACCAGATTATTCAATATGCTATTTTCCTTCACTTTATTAAAGTAACCCTTGCCTACAATGCATTCTAAATTAAAGAGAAGGTGAAGTTATGGCATGCTGTGTTCATTGTCCGTATTTCACTTCTATGACCATTTTAATTACAAACAAGTACTTAGGAATATATAAAATATGGGATGGTAAGTTAGCTCAGTTGGTTAGAGTGCAGCCTTGTAACACCAAGGTCATGGGTTCAGAACCCCATGCTGGCCAAGCAGGAAAAAAAAGAAAGAAAGAAAGAAAGAAAGGAATATGCAATATGTTATTTTATTTTTCTTCCAAGATATAAAACCTGCATAGAGTAACAGCCAATACTATATGTTTAAAATTTTCCTTCCACCACAATATATATGTGTATAGGTTTCATTGTATTTCCAATATATAATTCTGCTTACCAA
Organism: Galeopterus variegatus; assembly: GCF_000696425.1. Taxonomy (NCBI): domain Eukaryota; kingdom Metazoa; phylum Chordata; class Mammalia; order Dermoptera; family Cynocephalidae; genus Galeopterus; species Galeopterus variegatus. The sequence continues at coordinate 326 of NW_007806996.1, read as the reverse complement.
ATTGCTATATGCAATGGCAAAGTAATTTTTTAGATACTTACCTGAAATCCAAGGAGCTTTTCACTAGGTTTAATGTGCCTCTGAAATTCACATTCTACAGGTTGTATCACTTTGATTCCATCTTCATAAAAAACATAGAACATGTTCCCAATTCCCAGACCTTAGGAATAAAAACACATAAAAATTTAAAATAAAATTATCAGAAACTTTTACAACCAAAACTTGATGCCCTTCATATCTCTAGCAGGAGATCAATTTGTGAAGTTGTGTAATTTTCATAAAGCAAACTATATGGGACCTTTACTGTATACCTGAGTCGCTTTGGG
>NW_007806995.1:0-1046 GCF_000696425.1 Galeopterus variegatus | reverse complement strand
AAAAAAATAAATAAATAAATAAAATAAAGTAATTGTGTTAATGCTTTCAAAAAAGTCATTTGGATGAATACTGCATTTGGAATGTTGACTAGATGTCCCTGTGTTCTGCATAACTGGGTGGTGCTTGTATAAAGTGTCCATTAAGACAGCCATGAAAATAAGCACATGCCTATAGGCCTAAGAGTAAGCAGATGGGCCTCCTAAAAATCAGAAGGCAGGCCTGAAGGAACTTTAATTGCACTTCTCTTTTATCTACAACTTTTGGAATTTTATTTCCCCAGAAATATGCATTTTCCAGGGAACTCTTCATAAAGGTCTATCAGCACATAACATTGCAGTATTCCCAATAAAAGGTGATGATACTCCTGTTTTTCTGGATCTGTTCAAATAAGCTCAATTGCTAAACAGCCATTTGGATTAAAACCAAATGGTTAATCTAATCAGGCTTTCAAGAGGCTATTTTGATTAAAAGGATCATATTTTGAATGGCCTTTGGCAGCTTCTTATAACCAATTGGTGGGGCCAACACATTCAGCCCTTGTGTGGAGCTTGGGGGCATTGATGGGTCTAGTAATAAAAGTGGGTTTATCAGAAGAGAAGACGCATGAAACCATTGAAGAAAGGATAGCAGAGCCTTGTAGGGACTGAAAAGCCATTAGGAATGAAGAAGGCTATTCCCTCCATCTCCTTCTCTCTTTTCTCTGGAGCTGCATGGGCTGTCCGCATTGCTTTCCTCTGAAATTCTCTGCTCACTCATTAGCATGTGTGAGGTTGAAAATTCCATCAGCCTTGAGTTTACATCACTTCCAACTCCACGGCATCGGCTCCACAGACTAACTTCATCCAAATTCACTCAATGTAAAATTCCTAGGAGAAAATTTGACGGGCTTAGTATGGCCAGGTCGGCTCCACAGACTAACTTCATCCAAATTCACTCAATGTAAAATTCCTAGGAGAAAATTTGATGGGCTTGGTATGGCCAGCAGTCTAGCTCTGGTCCAATCAGCTGTACCCAGGATGAATCAGGAATCACATGACATGTGGGG
>NW_007806994.1:0-1046 GCF_000696425.1 Galeopterus variegatus | reverse complement strand
CAAGAGCAATGTAATAAACTAACAATGTGTGCAATTTAATCTGGAAAGCATAAAGAAATCACTAATATATAATTTCTGCTCCTTTTATGTTATTGTCCTAAAATATCTTCTATAATATAAAAAATTAAGGCTTACATTATATAAAATTTTAAAAGAAAAAAACGATTGACAAGGAACCATTTCTAAGCAGAATTGTTACAAGCAGTAAGTCCATATTATCTTATCACACTAAAGATAAGCACAACCATCACCCGAATCCTGAGAGAGTGAACTATGTTGGCTTTACCTATAGCCTGGGATGAGTCCACCATGGGTATTTTGGAGACTGGTGTCAGCAAACTGAAAAGTTGCAGGGTAAGGTCTGTGGTGGTGAGGGATGTGAATCCTTTCAGCAGCAGCTGCTGCAGCCCTGAGAAGTCGGCCCACTTGAGCTGTGCCTGGAGTTTCTCAAGTTTTTCTCGGTTCTCAGCTTTATCAAGTGGCATATGTGCCAGCAGTCTATTCAACAGCCTCAAGGCCATTAAGTATTCAAACTCAAAATCAGACTCCATCAAGGCCACTGTGACCCAGAAGATGGTGGCCAACAGGTTGGTTGGGTGGCTTATATGGGACGGGTCTGTGAGACTCTCTTTCAAAGAAGATGAGCTTCTGGTTTTTGAGGAGAGGCCTTGCTGGGTACAAGCCTGAATTCTGTCCAGTGTGGCACTTCGAGGTGGGTCAAAGGATCGGTCGACAACACCAAATTTCTTGGGCACAGAGAAGCTTCTCTGATGCCGGCTTCGTTCTGCAGTCGTGGTGCTGCCACTGGCAGTTCCAGGGTTCACATTTAGTTGTCCTGTGCTCTTTCTGCTTGCTGTTAGTTTAGTGCTGGAACTTAGATCTGGTGATGAAGAGCTGGGTATAAAAATAAATAGGCTTAATAGCATGCCAACATGCTTTTGTGAAAAGCCAGTTCTTTCAAGTCCACTGAGAACCACTAAAGGAGGAAAATCATTCTTTGGAGATACTGCTTTCTATTAATTTCTTTTTCCTCATTCTTAAGGGTA
>NW_007806993.1:0-1046 GCF_000696425.1 Galeopterus variegatus | reverse complement strand
TCGTGTCCCCATTAATTCGGCTGTTGTAGTTACTCTTTCAAACAATTAGGCTACGTCTTAACTGCTGACTTTCATTGCAGGCTGTAAGTTGAAAACTGTTTCAGTCACTACAGGAAATATTTCACATTTTCACTTTAGCTCAGAATGTTACATAAACAACGTTTCTAAATAAGCTCTGCAGGTTCTAAAACCCGGACAGAGACCAGCTCTTTTAACTTTTTCCCTTGCCTGTCAGACTGCTGTGATGGGCCCATTACTTTCTGCAGGAAGAACCCATAGACAAGATGGTGGCATTAGAGGCGCATGAGAGAAGGACCATGCGAAGAAGACAAGATGGCCGAGGGGTAAGGCTAGCTGGCTGCTGGGGGAGAGGCCAGACAGAAGGACTATGGGAAGATTAGATGGCTACATCTCCACATTCCCAGCCACGAGGTGGGGCCTACCACAGTTAGCACGGACAGGCTGGATTGCTACCAGAGGAAGAACTGCAAGACTTACCGAAGTTTTGCATACTTAACAAACATAAGATGAAGGAAAACACACACACACACCAGCCACGATCAACACAGAGCGTATGGACAAAGCCCAGAGAGTGTACTAAAATAAAATCCCAGTTTCCCTGGAGCATGCAACCTAGTCTGTTGTATATTCTTCATTTACCACTAAACCGGGAATGTTCACCGGAAGCTGGGGAGTTCCACTTACTGCATCTGAAGGTTCAGGATCAGGCAGAGACAATGGTCCCCTAGTGGCTCAAGGAGGTGCCTGAGCACATGGCTGCACTGACAAAGCCCTGGCCACTAGGGGGCGCGCTCCTAGCTGTCTCACCACTTAGGATGACTGAGGAAGGTTCCACAGGGACGATAGTCGGCCTCGACCCACCCTCCCTGCCCTCTTTCCGGGTTCTTGGCTCCACCGCAGGAAAGAATTCAACAGCAGAGTAACAGCACAAAGTGAGAATGGGTTTCATATAATGAATAAGAGGTACCGATTTTAGAGAGAAAGAGCAGCATAGCTCCAGAGACTGAGCAGGGCCCACCTCACGT
>NW_007806992.1:0-1046 GCF_000696425.1 Galeopterus variegatus | reverse complement strand
CACAGAGCTGATGAAAGGATAAAGCAGGATGTTAACCCTCATCTACACAATCCTCAGTCTCGTGCTTTGCTCTGTAGAAACATCAAAATCTGGAGATAGAGGGGGCTCCAGAGCCATTAATTTCAGCTGCCCACCCAGACTTCTCAAACCCAGCATGCCCTGTACATGGCTAAGTTCACCCCGTCACAAGATGGGCATTCCAGTCTTAGGAAGTACAAATGCTCCTTGACTTACAATGGAGTTATGTTCTGGTAAACCCATCATAAACTGAGAATACTGTAGGTTGAAATGCATTTAATACACTAACCTACCAAACACCATAGCTTAGCCTAGCATACCTTAAACTTGTTCAGAACACTTACATTAGCCTACAGTGGGGCAAACTCATCTAATGCAAAGCCTAATTTATAATAAAGTGTTGAATATCTCTATTGAATACTGTACTGAAAGTGAATAACCGAATGTTTGTATGGGGACCTGAAGCACGGTTTTTCTGCTAAATGCACATCACTTCCCATCATTGTAAAGTCAAAAAATCGTGTGTAAGTCAAACCATCACAAGTCAGAAAAGTCAAAAAATGGTGTGTAAGTCACACTATCACAAGTCAGGCACCATCTTTATCCATGATCAGAAACTCCTCTGTCATTCTGGAGCCCAAATTTGCCTCCCTTTAAACTCCATTCATTGGTCAGATTTTATAGAAGAAATCTGTCTGCACCCTTCAATAGCCCTGGGAGTCAGGGAGTCTGCACAAAAGAGCAGAATGGAAAGTACACAGACAGAGTGAGGGCAGATCCTGCAGGACAGCCATGGCAGGTTACATTTACCTGCGTGAGGTTCGGCCTCCTCATTTGTGAAATGGACATACCACATGTACCCTGTAATGTTGCATTACAGGAGCAGTAGATGGCATATGGCCCATAAAGAGCTCAGCACAGTGCTGGCAAAGAGAAAGTGCTCCACAGCGTTGTACAGAAGCAGACGCAGGTATCAGGGAGGTCAGCAATCTGAGTGAGAAGTCTGAGCTTCAGCTGCCTGCATCCCA
>NW_007806991.1:0-1046 GCF_000696425.1 Galeopterus variegatus | reverse complement strand
GAAATTCTTCCAGAATTCAGTGCCTGATCAATGCTGTCCCAGAAACCAGGGCTCAAGTAATGATAAACTCTTACAGACTGACATGTATCCCCAGGTGATTCTAATGTGCAGCCAAGGTTGAGAACCACTGCCATAGTGTAGGGGAGAAAAAGTAATACCCTTTCCTCCCCCATCACGAGGGTCATGGCTGACACACCTATAACAAAACAGAGTAACAAGAGAAAAGCATCACAAATTTATTTAACCAAAGTTTTAGGTGACACAGGAGCTTTTAGAAATGAAGACCTAAGACCCAGGGAAAACTGTATTTTTATGCTAAGTCTGATGAAAGAGATGAATAGTTGTGGAGAAACATGACTGGACAAAAAGGGATATAATCTAATAGTAATAAGCTGGAAGGAATTTAGCAAGCCTTGTTTGTTCAGATTCTTTTCTGTGTCCCTGTAAGACATCCCTTCCCCCTGGGTATGGGCCAGGGCACCTGTCACATGAGGAACTTCGAGGGGAAAGGGAGGAGGTCTGAGACCTTTCCAGATTTTACAGCTTGTTTTGGGGAGAGGGATCCTAATTTCTATGAACCTCCTAGGCAGAGAGAGAAGGGTGGTAGACAGGAGGACAGGAAAATGTCCGAGAGCCCTCTTGCTTCCGAGGCCCTTCTGACTGCTTCAGCTAAGAAATACTCAACATGCCAAGGCGCCCTACTTTGGGGTACAGTATTGAGCCCAGCAATAGTATCACAAAAGATTCTAGTTCTTCCTCCTCCCTCCACCTTTCAGGCTCCACCATGAAAATGACAGGCTTTTAAAACATAAAAAATATCACTAGATAAGGAAGGGTCTCCAAGAGTGTCACAAGCTTTACCCAAGAGTATATCACTGAGAAGATGCTTGTTGATCTGAAATCAATGGGGGAATTGCAGAGTAAAATTAAGTGGTTGACTGGTGAGGGCGGTGGTGAAGCTGGTCATGGCTTAATGAAGAGAACAATACGGTCTCTTTGGGGCCTTTCTCTCAAGTTTTTTCTCCCTTCAAGGCTGTTTGATGGGC
>NW_007806990.1:0-1046 GCF_000696425.1 Galeopterus variegatus | reverse complement strand
TAAAAAAAAAAAAAAAAAAAAAAAAAAGTGATGTAAGGAATTCTCTGCTTAAACTGGAAACTAACTTTCAAATGCAAAAGCATGTCATTAGATTGGATTCCAAATGTAAAAAGAAGTATTGTAGATTGGAACAATTTCTTATAACTTTTATTTGTCACCTCAGTGTCCAGAAAAATCAGTACTGATAACAAAGAGATATACCTTACCCCTATGATGTTGAAGTCTTGAGCACTGTTATATGCCCACCAGCTTTTTGGAATGTTATTGCTTTAACATTATGATATTTAGTTACCATTATCTGGCTAGTTGACTGTTTTGCAAAGTTTGCTTTAAATTTTCAAATTTCATTTATAAATAAATATCTTTATAAAACCCCCTCTCTGCTTCTTTAGATGGCCCTTGGATATACAATAAGTATAATGCCAAAAGTATTTACTATTTAATAATTAGAAATTATCTAGGTTTATTTTTTGTAGTTATATTGATTTATTTAAAAATTAAAATTAATATCTTAAACAGGAAGCTTATTAGTTTTCATCTTCCCCAGTAAGTTATAATCAGCATTATCAATAGTATTCATTCTTTCAAAAATGACCTCACGTTGAAACTTTTAATTTTAAATTACAAAGTTCTGATTATAACTTATCATATACTTATGAGACAATAAAAGCTAAGTACGAAATATATTAACCAAAGTAGCAAAAACAAAATGCATTATTTGAAATAGGATTCTTATCATTGAATCATTTTTTAAAGCCTGTGAACAGTCAGCTGAAAGATTTCTTTAATGTATTTCCTATGGTACACATTTTACAGAAAGTATATTTACATGTTTTTGTTTTGTTTTGAATATGGTATTTATTATACCTTAATTCTTTGGCCCACCAAAGTTTGGAGACCACAAAGGTACATAAAAGGAGAGAACAAAAGAGAACTCTATATGCAGATATTAGGCATTCAAGTCATTATGTTTTCAAGATAACAGTGAAATGTCTGGAGCAAATGGCGAATGAATGAAATATTCTAAAGTATTACTGCTTCTTCCC
>NW_007806989.1:0-1046 GCF_000696425.1 Galeopterus variegatus | reverse complement strand
ATATATATATATACATATATATATATATATATATATATACACACATATATATATATATACATACACACACACACACACACACATATATATATATATATATATATGATTAATATGCTAAGGGCTTTAATGGAAAAAGTAGACAACATGAAAGAGCAGATAGACAATGTAAGCAGAGAAATGAAAATTTTTAAGAAAGAATCAAAAAGAAATGCTAGAGATCGAAAACACTAAGAGAAATAAAGAATGTCTCCAATGGGCTCATAAGAATGGATGCAGCTAAGGAAAGAATCTCTGAGGTTGAGAATATGTTAATAGACACTTCCAAAATTGAAAAGAAAAGAAAAATTAAACTGAGAAAAAAGAGAACAGAATATCTAAAAGCTGTGGGACAAACATAAAAGGTGTAACATCCTCATAATGAGAACATCAGAACAAGAATACGAAAAGGAAGAGATGTGATATTTGAAGAAATAATGACTGAGAATTTCCCCTAAATAATGTCAGAAACCAAACCACAGAATAAAACTTTGAAAATAAACTATAGCTAGGCATATCACATTCAAACTTCAGAAAGTTAAAGGTAAAGAACAAATCTTGAAAGAAGCCAGAGGAGAAAAAAACACCTTACCTAAATAGAGCAAAGATAAGAATCACATTTGACTGCTCAGAAACCATGCAACCAAGAAGACAGTGGAACAAAATATTTACAGTGGGGAGAGAAAAAAACAACCAGCATAGAAATCTGTATCCTGTGAAATTACCCTTCAAAAGTGAAAGATAAATAAAGACTTTCTCAGACAAAAATTAAGGAAAGTTTTTTTCCAGAAGACTAGCCTTGCAGGAAGTGTTAAAAGTTCTTCAAAGAGAAAAAATTATGTATAAAATAAAACCTCAGGCCTATGTAAAGAAAGGAAGGCCATCAGGGAATGAATAAATAAAAGTAAAATAACAACTTTTTATTGTTAATTGATCTAACAAACAACAATCTGCTCAAAATAATAATAGCAATGATGAATCTGATTATATTTATATATTCAATCATATAA
>NW_007806988.1:0-1046 GCF_000696425.1 Galeopterus variegatus | reverse complement strand
ATTTTCCTTATCCAGTCACCCATCAACGGACATTTAGGTTGGTTCCATATCTTGGCTATTGCAAATAGAGCTGAAGCGAACATGGGAGTGCATATATCACTTTGACATGATGATTTCCATTCCTTTGGGTATGTACCCAGAAGTGGGATAGCTGGATCACATGGTAGATCTATCTGTAGTTGCTTGAAAAACTTCCATACTGTTTTCCATAGTTGTTGTACTAATTAACAGCTCCACCAACAATGTAGAAGAGTTCCCTTTTCTCTGCATTTCTTGTCAGCATCTATTATTCTTAGCCTTTTTGATTAAATCCAGTCTAACTGGGCTGAGATGCTATTTCAATGTGGTTTTAATTTGCATTTCCCTGATGATTATTGACATTGAACATTTTTTCATGTACCTGCTAGCCATTTGTATGTTTTCCATTGAAAAATGTCTATTGCAATCATTTGCCCCTTTGTAAATTGGGCTATTTGGGTTTTTATTTTTTTATACTGTGTAGTTGTTTGAGTCCTTTTATTCTGGATACTAATCCCCTGTCAGATGTATAGTTTGAAAATATTTTCTCCCATTCTGTAGGTTGTCTTTTCACTTTGTTGATTGTATCCTTTGCTATGCAAAACTTTTTAGTTTGGTATAATTCCATTTATTGATTTTTTTTGTTGCTGTGCTTTGGGGGTCTTATTCATAAAGGCTTTGTCTAGTTCTGCTTCCTGAAGTGTTTTGCTTATGTTTTCCCTTAGTAGTTTTATGGGTTCAGGTCTTACACTTAAGTCTTTATTCCATTTTGAATTGATTTTGGAATATGGTGAGAAGTTAAGGTCTAGTTTCAGTCTTCTGCATATAGATATCCAATTTTCTCAGCATCATTTACTGAAGAGGTAGTATTTTTTCTAATGTATATTCTTATTTCCTTTGTCAGTGATTAGTTAGCCGTAGGTCTGTGAGTTGATTTCTGGGTTCTCTATTCTGTTTCCTTGGTCCAAGTGTCTATTTTTATGCCAATCCCATACTGTTTTGGTTACTATATCTTTGTGGTATAATTT
>NW_007806987.1:0-1046 GCF_000696425.1 Galeopterus variegatus | reverse complement strand
TTATATTTCAGATATACCTAAATACTCATAAAAATATAATAACACTATCATACTCATCTCACAGTTTAATAAAAAAGGAACATTTTCAAACAGTCAAATCTTCCATTTTCTCATCTGCCATGACTTAGCGTTAATCTCTATCCTGAATATGGTATTATCCTTACTATTATACCTAAAAAATATATAATATTATTTTGCATGCCTCTAAACTTTATATAAGTAATACTATCAGCAATTTTCTTTCTGGTATGACATTTATGTTTCATAGATCTAGCTCTAATTCATTGATTTTCACTGCTTTCCACTCTTCTGTTGTATGAATATGGCACAAATTTTCACTGTCCAATTAATAAATATTCAAGGTATTTGCCATTATTTATGCCATTACAAACAAGGCTGCAGTGAAAGTTCTTGTGCATGGCTTCACGTGCAAGTAACTGAGAGTTTCCTTAGGGTGATGCATTTCAGGATTAAATCACTGGTTCACCGGGAATACGCATCTTCAGTTTTAACTAGATATTGCTGAACTGCTTCCCAAAGGTTCTATTATTTTATATTTCCACTGGTCATGTATAGAAATTGCTTTTGTGTCAAAGTCTTGCTAAAATAAATTTGTCAGACTTCTGATTGTTTAAAACCTGTATGTAGCATGGTATCTAGTTCTGCTTTTAATTTACATTCGCACAATTAATGGTGAGTTTGAGCAAGCTTCTGTCTGCTTATTGATCACTTTTATTTCATTTTCCTTAAACTGTGCTTCAAAATCTTTGCCCAATTTTGTCTGGGGTTGTTTATGTTTTTTAATCAATTTTTGGAAGGCCACTACATATCCATGTTACTAATCTGATGTCAGTTACGTGCATCGTAAACCTGTTCTCTCAGTCTGAAGATTTTGCTTTTAACTTGGTTTTTGTTGTCCTATGATAAGCAAATATTTTAAATTTTGATGAGATTACATTTATCAATGCTTTACATTTTTTTAAAAAATACTCTTAAATCATAAGTAATTTCTTCTATGCGAACTTCTATATAAAATGCATCTCTAA
>NW_007806986.1:0-1046 GCF_000696425.1 Galeopterus variegatus | reverse complement strand
ATGCAAATGTGATGGCCTATCTCTTCTGACCAAACCTTCCCCTGGCTTCCCACCGCTCTGGAGCAGCCAGCAAGTTCCATGGCTGGGCTCCACATGGGTGGGTGCTGCCTTCCTCCCCTTCCCTGTGGCCCACATCTCTGTGCTCTGATCCCCTGGCTTCCTTGGTACCTGAAACACACCATCTTTCACCCCCCACCTCCTTGGGTCCTTGGATTTATGCATCCTTCCCTGCACCTTCCAGCAAACTCATTTCAACTCAGCTCCGACGTTGCTTCCTTAAGTCTTCCATGATGCTCAGGTCCTGTGTCTTGCATCTCATTACCTAACTCACGGGACTATCCCGCATGCAGGGAATTAGGGACAGAGGGCTAAGGGGCTGCCTTCCTCTCCTGTGTCACCAGCTGGGCCTGTAGAGTAGAGCTCCCAGGATGGCACTTCCCATGGGGGAGGCTTCTTCTTGATCCGAGAGCCAGAAGATAACGTACTGGATTAATTCTCGTTCACATCTTCACATGCAATTTAAGTGGAGGGGAGAGGGGGAGGGGATGACCATGGTGGAAGAGCTCCTGCTTCTGAGCTCAGCAGGGCTATGCTTCCCTCTGCAGCCACAGACTGCGTCAGGCTGGCACTGCAGAACCTGTCCAGGCTCGCCGACACTCTCCCTGCTCCGGAGGTGAGTGAGGCTGTGAGCCTCGTCCTGGGCTTCGTGAAGGACTCCTACCCTGTCTCCTCGGCTCTGCTGCTGGAGTTTGAGAACGGGGAGGGCTACCCTTTGCTACTCAAGGTGTTACTTCGGTAAGTAGCTGGACTTGGTGGGGGGAGAAACGGGGCCACCAAAGCCTCAGTCCTTGGATCATTTGGGGTGCTTTGGAGGAAGAGAGATATTGATGCTTCTCAGCACATCTTCTGTGGTACAAATCTCCATAGGGCATGGCCAGAGAGACCTCTTACTGCAGAAGTAATTCAATGTGCAGGTGGGTGTGGGGACAACTTCCTTGGGGAATCAGTGGGTGACAGAAATGTAGTTTTACCAAGTCCACATGGTG
>NW_007806985.1:0-1046 GCF_000696425.1 Galeopterus variegatus | reverse complement strand
CTCGCTTGCCTAGGTTTGCCTGCCTGGCTCCAGGACCCTCTCCCCAACACCACACACTGGGAGTCAGGAGGTTTTGTCCCAGTCCCACATCTGCTGCTGATCAACCTGCATCACTGAACCTCCATTTCCTCACTTTTTATTTTTTTTTATTTTTATTTTTTAAAGATGACCGGTAAGGAGATCTTAACCCTTGACTTGGTGTTGTCAGCACCACGCTCACCCAGTGAGCTAACCGGCCATCCCTATATGGGATCCGAACCCGTGGCCTTGGTGTTATCAGCACCACACTCTCCAGAGTGAGCCACAGGCTGGCCCTTCCTCACTTTAAAAATTTTTTTTTATTATTTTTATTTTTTTAAAGATGACCAGTAAGGGGATCACAACCCTTGGCTTGGTGTTGTCAGCACCACGCTCACCCAATGAGCTAACCGGCCATCCCTATATAGGATCCGAACCCATGGCCTTGGTGTTATCAGCACCACACTCTCCTGAGTGAGCCACGTGCTGGCCCTTTTATTAGCACCGCACTCTACCGAGTGAGCCACGGGCCGGCCCCTGTGCTGGCCCTTTTAAATCACAGCAGCTATGTCAGAGAATGATCCCTACGGTCCCTTCAAGTTCTACTGTTCTAGGAGAGTGGATTCAATGAAATTAGACAGTGTTCCAGGTAGATGAGAGGGGTATGTCTGAGTCATAGGATCCGTACTCCCATCTGACTCCACAACATCAAGCAACAGAGATCCAGAGGCGCCAAGAAATGAATCCAGGTCTCTAAAGCATTAGTCACACTGTCTCCTTCCACTGCCCAGGGGACCAGCAGGGATGCTACTCCAATTATATTGGATTGATGAGGGACCTCTAGGATGATGAAAGGGTGGGAGAGGAGGTGTCAGAGGACACAATGGGAGATCTGAATCATTCAGCCTGGAGAAGAGAAGGCAAGAAGGTTCTGACTTCAAGTCTCCGGTGAGCATGGGGGCTGGGTGGCAGGGTGAGCAGAACAAGATGTCAAGACTCAGGGCATCAGGGCCAGCCTGTGGCTCACT
>NW_007806984.1:0-1046 GCF_000696425.1 Galeopterus variegatus | reverse complement strand
ATCAGTTGAAGGCCTTACGAGAAAAAGACTGATGACCCCTAAAAAGGAGATAATTCTGCCACCTGACTGCCTTAGGACTTAAATCGCAAAATTGACTCTTTCCTGGCTTTCCAGTCTAGCAGCCTACCCTATAGACTTTGGACTTGCCAGCATCCACAATCACATGAACCAATTCCTTAAAATACATCAATGTCTCTCCCTCTCTCTCTCTCTCTCTCTCCCCCACTCCCCCCAGGTGTGTTTTATTCTGAAGAACCCTGATGAAAACAAGCACCTATATGCATTTTGTAATCTTCAGGTGTAATTATAGGAATCTTGGTGGAGGGACAGACTGTAACTCAGATTATTCAATGGTAAGAAAATTAATAAGGGTGAATGGGAAGTAAGTAGATGAATGCAATAAGGATAGATAAAATAAAATGATTAGAAAATATAAGGAAGTAGTACTGGGCATAAACTTTATGAATAAGATGGCTAAAGCACAAGCAACAAAAGAGAAAATAAACAAATGGGATTATATCAAACTGAAAAGCTTCTGCACAGCAAAGGAAACAACAGAGTAGAAAGTCAACATACGGAATGGGAGAAAATATTTGCAAACTATACATCCGACAAGAGATTAATATCCAGAATATTCAAAGAACTAAAGTAACTATACAGTAAAAAACCAAATAATCCACTTTAAAAAAGGGCTAAGGAGATGAATAGACACTTTTCAAAGGAAGACATACAAATGGCCAACATGTACGTGAAAAAATGCTCAGCATCACTAGTCATCAGAGAAATGCAAATCAAAACCACACTGAGATATCATCTCGCCCCAGTTAGACTGGACATTATTAAAAAGACCTAGAATAACAAATGCTGGTGAAGATGTGGGGAAAGAGGAACTCTTTCACACTGTTGGTGGGACTGTAAATTAGCATGGCCATTATGGAGAATAGTAAGGAGGTTCCTCAACAACTACAGATAGAGCCATATGATCCAGCAATCTCACTACTGTGTATATACCCAAAGGAATGGAAATCATCGTGTTGAAGAGATAT
>NW_007806983.1:0-1046 GCF_000696425.1 Galeopterus variegatus | reverse complement strand
AAAAAAAAGATCCTCTCAGAGGCACATTATACTCAAACTGGCAAAGTTCAAAGACAAAGCGAAGATCCTAAAAACAGTAAGAGACAAGCATCAAGTCACCTATGAATGAGTCTCCATCAGACTAATAACAGACTTCTCAAAAGAAACTCTACAGACTGGAAGAGAATGGGATGATATATTCAAAATACTAAAAGAAAAAATTTCCAGCCAAGAATACTGTACCCAACAAGGCTAACTTTCAGAAATGATGGAGAAATAGTGTATTTTCCAGACAAACAAAAACTGTGGGAATTTACCATCACATGACCAGCCCCACAAGAAATTCCCAAGGGAGTACAGCAAGTGGAATCCAAAAACTGATACTCCCATGACTAAACAGAAAAGAACCCACTGGTAGAACAAAAATGAAAACAAAAAAGAGAAACTGTATTTCACCACCTCCAAAAAACAACAGTCACTGAAGAAGACAAACAATAAAAGGGAAAGAAAGAAATGAAAGATATTTTAAACATCCAAACTAAGATCAACAAAATGGCAGGAGTAAGTCAATACCTTTCAATAATAACCCTAAAAATAAATGGATTAAATTCCCCACTCAAAAGACATAGACTAACTGACTGTATTAAAAACACAGATCCAACTCTATACTGTCTTCAAAATACTCACCTCACCTGTAAAGACACACACAGACTAATAATGAAGGGACAGGAAAAGATATAGCACACAAATGGAAACCAAAAATAAGCAGAAGTAACTATTCTTATTTTGGTTTTTTTTGTTTGTTTGTTTGTTAAATTTTTATTTTGTCAATATACACTGTATATGATTATTATGGCCCGTCACCGACACCTCCCTCCCTCCTCCCTCTCTCCCCTCCCCCCCAAGAATGTCCTTTCCGTTTGCTTGTTGTAACAACTTCATGAAAGTATAGTTGGTATATCTTCTTCCCCACCCCACCCCCGCGGTTTTCTGTGTGTGTGTGTACGTGGGTGAATTAATTTGTTTGTTTTTTTTTTTTTTAGCTCCCACCAATGAGTGAGAACATG
>NW_007806982.1:0-1046 GCF_000696425.1 Galeopterus variegatus | reverse complement strand
CTCATTGTCAATGCAGTGGAAGTAGCTCCAAGTGAAGACAAAGTTCCATTTCTCTAAATAGAGAAATCTCAACAAATTTTTCTATGTTACTATTCCAAGATTTGTATGCTATAAGAAGACATAGAAGATAAGGATGCCATCCATAAAATCTTATCTCTATCATATATCACTTAGTGCATTATATCGACATTTGTTGTTTAACCCCATGGCAATGGAAGCTCCCTAATAAATCCTGTCTAATTAATCTTCAATTCACAGTACCTAGCACATTGCCTGGCATACATGAGGCTCTTAATAAACGTTTGCTGAATTAAACTCTTAAAGTACCCAACCATTCCTCTTTCGCTACATAGCATTTGTTCATTAAGAACTTACTTTGCCAATTTGGTGGTGCAGTTGAATCATGGAGTTACAATTATAGTTAGATGAACTTAATGTTAGCTATGCTCCTGATTTTATCTGCACATGAAAATGTTACTTATTTCTACAAGATTCTTAGTTATTATGTGAGACATGGAAATAATTTTTAATTATCTCCAATGACATTTCTTTACTTAGATTTATAACCTGTATATTTTTATAAAGGCTTGCATGAAGCTTGCATAACATGTTTTGTGACCATCAATAGAAAGGAAAAAGGGCACAGGATATACTTTGCCATATGTGGGCATATACTCTAGACGTTTTCTATGAGTAGGATTTCCAAAAGCAGAATATTATTTCTTATTCTATACTATTTCATTTTTTCTCTCTCCCAGTCTGATAACAGCTACCTCTCAAGTCTTAGCCTCTTGCCCATTAGCTATGCATGTGGTCACTTTTAAGTTCTGTGAGAAAGATCCAGGATTAATTCTGTGGTGTGTTTAATGTGAAAGTTACATGGCAGGGTACTAACAAGGATTAGCACCTTAACAGGGACTAACAACCGAATGATTTGGTGGTTTATGGGTATTCAAACCACAAATATAAAATTCACCTGCATTTACTGACAAGCTAGAATGGATTACCCACAATCCTGAGAGGTCATTTCTGTATTCATGTTCCTT
>NW_007806981.1:0-1046 GCF_000696425.1 Galeopterus variegatus | reverse complement strand
AATTGCGTCTTAAAAGGTAGATGGGCGGAAATGAAGAGATTTATTCAGGGTCAATATTTATAGCAAACTGTAGAAAATTCGGTAAACAGTGACAAAAATCATACTTACTGAAGTATTTTTAGGAAGAGTAGGAGAAAATAAAGTTTTAAAGATAAGTTGGGGTGGAACAAGGAGATTGGTTCTTTAGATCAAAATATACCCTTTGTTCTTTGAGTAGTCAGGAGCCTCTGCAAGCTTTGGAAAGTGACAGAGCCAAGAAAATTAGGAATGGAGAGATAAATCAGATGGTGGTGCTGATTCTACTTAACCCCATTAATACCAGCTGGCTTCTGTTGGCCAGGATGCACAGATGAATGTCTGGATGTCATTTTTAAAGTCTACATCAATTTAGTTTGAAAAGCTTCAGAAATCACTGCATTTCTCAATTAAACTGAAGGTGTCACACGGCTAATTCTGGAACCAGAAGATCAAGTTGAAGCGATGGCAGTTAATTGCTATCGATTGGTGGGTAACAGCATTAGTAAATTCCATAGGGCCTGGCCATTAGTGAGATATAAAATGTTCCAGTGACAACTTCAATTGCTTTTAGATAAAAAGGAATAAAAATTCAGAGGAAGCCAATGAGATTTAAGATGCTTTGAAGAACTGAAACTCTTCCCTTGATCAAGTTTAACCAACCCTGGAGAAAGGAGATGAATGAATCCATATGGATTGGAAACGTAATGGAAGCTGGAAAAATGTCCAAATCTGTCACAGTCTGAGTCACTGCTTCTCAATAGGACTTTTGCAATGGTGGAATGATCTAAATCTGTGCTTTTCTATGGGTTATCCCCTAGCTGCATATGGCTATTTAGTATTTGAAATGAGGAACTAGTTTTTAAATTGTATTTACCTTGAATTAATTTGAAATTAAATAGC
Source organism: Galeopterus variegatus (assembly GCF_000696425.1). NCBI lineage: Eukaryota > Metazoa > Chordata > Mammalia > Dermoptera > Cynocephalidae > Galeopterus > Galeopterus variegatus. The sequence goes on along the minus strand of NW_007806981.1, from coordinate 128 downwards.
CTAGTAACTATAATTTTGAAGAGGTCAATTCAGAATATTTTCTCTAACCAAAAGAGCATAACTTTAAAAATTTTCATGTGGCTGCCTGTATCAGTCAGGATAGGCTAGGAAATGCTGCAATGAAAATA
>NW_007806980.1:0-1046 GCF_000696425.1 Galeopterus variegatus | reverse complement strand
TATTGTAATTATATTAATAAAATAATATTAAATTTCTAGACCAAAACGCATGTTTCAGCTCGCTCTTCTAGCTGCTCCTTCTCTCCCAAGTCCCCGCTCCCCATGATATCACTACCATCTATACTGACAGCAAACTAAAAGCCCAAGTCATTCAAGTCTCCTCCCTCTGCTGCGGCCTCTCACTCTTTAACACTGATCAATTCTACCCCTACATCCTTGGACTTCAGACTTGCCAGTCTCTGAAACTGTAAGAAATAAATTTTATTTTTTAATTTTTTTTATTTTTTACAAATTACCCAGTTTCAGGTATTCTGTTATAAGCAATAAATACAGACTAAAACAACCCCCTTCAGGGGCTACCCTACAAAATTTTATTGCATTTCTGAAACATATTCAAAATGTTATGTGATAATCACTTTATCTTTTTGCATGGTTTAAGATAAAGAAGAATGTTTATTTTAGATTACTTTATTAGCAAAGTTCATATAACACACGTTATTCCATAAATCTTTAAACTCATTTTACTAAAAAAGTTTTATCCTTTTCATTGAAAAGGATGAATGTTATTTCATTGCTATATGATTTTTTTTAAAATGATGTAGAACATATTGCATACTAAAATGTAGACTGAAATTTTGTTCTACTATATGAGGGCACTTTTAAAAGTTTTAAAAGTTCATGGAAAAATAGAAGTAAAAGGTAATACAGTCTTTCCACGAAGTTTTTGAAGTACTCTTGTATAATGAGAAGCATACTATTTTTTTTCACTATTTTGAATTTCATATTTTGAGCTTAATAAATCAGCAGGCTTATGTTTTATAATATGTCATGATTAAAGGCTAAGAAATAAAAGGAATATTCTAGAATACCATTTGCAAGGACTTCTCCACAGTGACATAAACCCCAAGAAAACCTTCACCCACACCAGGGGTTTGGGGTCCACCCAATGGGAGAAGCTGACTCCCCTGCATGGCATCCACAGCCCATCTGAACACTTTATCCCATCTCTGGGACCTTCATGCTGCTATCAGTAACTAATTTGCAGT
>NW_007806979.1:0-1046 GCF_000696425.1 Galeopterus variegatus | reverse complement strand
CAGGGTACCTAGAGATATCTTAGGACAGGAGCCATGCTCTACTGGGCTTTCTGGGGACTGAGACTGACGAGATCGAGGCGTCATTTCCATCCCTCAGGGCATCCAGGCTGCTTGTGTTGGTTCTCTTTGCCCACATGCTCTCTTCTGCTTTTCCCAGCACAACCTCACTCTTTGTTATAACCTGGCACTGATGCCAGTCCCCTACTCAATCCTAAATTCCTGGGAAAATACTGTGATCGAACCAGACCAGTCTGGATCCAAACCAGCTGTCATGGTGGGAATGGGGTTATTTGGTTTGCAGGAATCCCTTATGTATTTTAAGCCTCCCCCAAAGTTCTACAGTTACTGACTCAGATCTCTGAACCTCTTTTTCCTCTCTGTTTGGTTTCAGAGTGGAGAGCAGCCCAACAATATGCAGGTAACTGAAGCCAGGAAATGTGACCTTTGACTTGGGTTAGCTGGGTCTTAAACAGAAGGAAGAGAGAACTGAGAATGGAGGAAGGGCCTGCCCAACAGCCAAGTATAGGGACTGCTCACACAGACACAAGCACACTTGCACACACAACATGACACATACGCATGCATGTACACACACGCACACATGCATGCTTGCATGCATGTGCATACACATTCCCAAATACACATAAGCATTCTGGGTTTTGCTAGGTTTGGTTCTGTCTGGCAGGAAGGCTGCTTCTTGGGCCTGTGTACAGAATGCAGCCTGTAAGGAACTTCCCAGCTCATCATCTCAGACTGTCTGACATAGAGATCTTCGGGGTTCTCATCTGCTAAATGGGTGTGTTTTGGTGGGGTGGGGTGTTGGGAGTGCAGGGCACTGGACTAGGTAATTTCAGAGGTCCCCTTTAGTTTAAAAGTCCCCAAATCACTGTATAACCAAGGCCCAGAGCTCACGTGATGAACTGAAGGTCACGCAGTGTGGAGGGACCAGCCAGGAATAGAACCAGCCCGAGCTCCTTCCCCTTGCCCAGGACTTGGCTCCACCCCAACGAACCTACCTCAGTGGCACCCAGTATGGAATTCAGGAA
>NW_007806978.1:0-1046 GCF_000696425.1 Galeopterus variegatus | reverse complement strand
TAAGTCTTTAATCCATTTTGAGTTACTGTCTCTATATGGTGAGAGGAGCAGGTCTAGTTTCATTCTTCTGCATATGGATGTCCAATGTTCCCAGCACCATTTATTGAAGATGCAGTCCTTTCCCCATTGTATGTTCTTGTCGATTTTGTCAAATATCAGTTGGCTGTAAGTCTGTAGGTTGATTTCTGGGTTCTCTATTCTGTTCCATTGGTCCAAATGTCTATTTTTATGCCACTACCGTGCTGTTTTGGTTACTATAGCTTTGTATTATACTTTGAAGTCAGGTAGTGTTATGCCTCCAGAGTTTTTGGGTTTTGGGGGGGGATTTTTTGGGTTTTTTTGCTCAGGATTGTGTTGCCTATTTGGGGCATTCTTTTGTTCTGTATGAATATTAGGATTGTTTTTGTCATTTCTGTGAAGAATGTCATTGGTGTTTTGATGAAAATTGCATTGAACCTGTAGATTGCTTTGGAAAGTATGGACATTTTCACAACATGATTCTTCTAAATCAAGAGCATGGAATGTCTTTCTATCTTTTTGTGTCTTCTTTAATTTCTTCCAGTAGTGATTTGTAGTTCTCATTCTAGAGATCTTTCACCTCTTTAGTTAAATTGATTCCTAGGTTGGGGGGGGTTGTTTGTTTTTATTTATTTGTTTGTTTGTTTGTTTTGGTGACTATAGTAAATGGGCTTACTTTCTTGATTTCTCTTTCTGTTCCTTTTTTTTTTTATCTTTTTTACTGACCGGCAACGGGATCGTAACCCTCAGTGTTGCGCCCACACTGCGCTCAACCAGTGAGCGGGAACTCTTTCTGTTAATTATTGGAGAATATAAATGCAACAGATTTGGGGGTGCTGATTTTATATCCTGCAATTGTACTTATTTGTTAATCAACTCTAAGAGTTATTTAGTTGAGTCTTTAGGTTTTTCTATATGAAGGATCATGTCATCTGCAAACGGGGACAGTTTGACCTTGTCTTTTCTGATCTGGATGCCTTTTACTTCTTTCTCTTGCCTGATAGCTCTGGCTAGTACTTCCAATACTA
>NW_007806977.1:0-1047 GCF_000696425.1 Galeopterus variegatus | reverse complement strand
TGCAGGGACCGCAGAGCGGCTGCAGACGTCGCTCTTCTTCCAGACCGTCCTAAACACTGCTTTCACCGATAATAAACTTAAAACTCTTTTACCTAATATTTGAAGCCTCTTAAAATTAGCCTCGACTTACCTTTCTAGTCATAAAGTCCTCCTCTTTTTCCTGGTGAGGACCCTCAGGCGCAGTCAGATGAATGAGTGAGAGACGTGGAGCCCAGGAACTTCACGGGGTGTGAATTCTGCTCCAGCATCCCCTGGCTGTGTGACGCATTGACACATTACTTATCTCTTCCCCAGCTAGGGTGTCCTGAGCCATAAACGAGATCTGTGAGATGGCTGTGAGGATTCCACTGGGTACGGTATAAAGGGGCTTAGACCAGTGTCTGGAGATGCCAGTGCTAGGGAAATGGTAGTTGAATCTGAATCTATGCAGTTTCCATGAGTACAAACTCAGTGCTCTTTCCTGGTCTGAATTCTTTGATTGCTGGGCTTTGTACCTGAAGATCCCTTTGTTCCTGTCTCTTTCCATTGGTCAGATTCCTGCACATCCCAAAAGACTGGGCTGCAAACTCCCCCTCCTTTGTCCCTCCTTTGTGCTGGCTTTCCTTACTGCCTGAACCCTCAGCGATCAGACCTGCCTCTTAATTCTCACTGTCTTGCATTATATCTTTGATAACTTCTTTCTTTCCCATTTTCTTAGTTTCTCATTTTCTAGAAGTTCTAGTCTGATATTGGATCCACAGATTAATCTTCTAGGTCTCTTATCTTTTCTATCATCTTTTATTTATTGGATCTATTTTTGGGGGAGTCATCTGGATTTTATTTTCCAAGCCTTGTAATAAATTTTTCTATGTTTGCAGTCTTTCTAAAGTTTTCAATAGATCTTTTTCTGGCCTCGGATTTTTCCTCTTGATCATCTTATTTTTGTTTTATGGGTACAATTACTCATTAGAGTTTTATTCTTTTTTTTAAAATTTTTTTATTTTTTATTTTATTTATTTATTTTTTTGTCTTTTTTCGTGTCTGGCAACGGATCGCAACCCTCAGTGT
>NW_007806976.1:0-1047 GCF_000696425.1 Galeopterus variegatus | reverse complement strand
TATAAATTTCATTTCTTTGTAAATTACCCAGTTTCAGTTTTTCTGTCAGAAGCAATAGAAATAGACTTTAGAGACTTTTTAGGTTAGGTTTCCCCAGAGGTATACTCTGATCCACAGTTGTGAGTGTTGGTAGCTTATATGGGCAGAAGTCATGGAAAGCACCATAAAGGAAGTGGGAACAGAGATTAGTATAGGAAGTATTGAGTAATACTTATTGAAAAGAGTATTTCTGTGGACAAATTTGTAATTCTCCTGGGCATCTCTGGTGGACCATATCTCTGAATTATCCCACCCATATGGCAAGAAAGCTAGGAAAATTATCTTTCAAGTCCCACCTATCATTTCCCACCTGTCAGGGCTGCTCCAGGGACTTTAACATCCTAGCACCTTCCTATAGTAGACTAAGAGGAAGCCCTTGGGCACAGAGCTGTAGTTCCCTTAGGAGGGCACTGGAGGGCACTGGAGGGTCCTGGAAACACGAGGTGTCCAACACTTGACCATCTGCAACCATCTGCTGTAGGCACCACTGAAAATAGGCTGGAATGGTTTGGGGATGGCTTGCTACAAAATTAATGCTAACTAATTATTCTTAACTGAATGTTATGCTCATCCCAAATTGTTTAGACAAAACAAAATGACGAGTATTTCAATTACCCTGCCTCTAGCAGCAATATTGGCAACACATGGAGCAGAGTTTGGGTAGTTTCAATTGTTACAATATTTCCCCTGCACAGGTTGCTTAGCAACTGAGAAAGGGAAAGGAACAGAATACTGTGCTTATGTAAGATAACGGAACACCAGCTACCCCACGGATAAGGAATGGGTGTCTGTGAAGTACCTGGAAATCTTCCACTTCTGCAGCCTTTCTCTCTTTGGCACAACTCCATTTTGTCTCTAAGTCCTTTATAAACTTCAACTCCTTCCATTCAGGACTGTGGAGAAAGCAACTGTACAGCACTCAGATTGATAGTCCCCACAATCTGCTGCTTGTAAGTAATTTACCCATCAATAATTATGATAATAAACCCTTGTGAACCATATGGAATT
>NW_007806975.1:0-1047 GCF_000696425.1 Galeopterus variegatus | reverse complement strand
TTTCATTCCAGTTCGTTACAGAGGAGATGTGACTGCTAAGTAAAGCGAAGAGAAAACGGGACTATGTTGGCTGCCTTGCCTTCCTCTCCCTCTTCCGGAGGTCTCTGCACCCCAGCTGGGGATCCTCTGGGGAGCCAATGGCTTCCTTCCCTCAGGGGTCACCGTCCCACGTTTTGTGTATTTTGTCTGGTTTTCTCGTTGTTTAAGGACGGGGAGTGAATCCAGCCCTTTACTGTGACCGGACGTGATGGGTTTCGAGCTTCCTGACCTGTGAGCCGGTGGCTCCCTGCCCCTCTGTAGCTGGCATTTCACACACACACGTATACAGAGATGTAGAGAACACTGTCGTGGGTGGACTGCCCACCGCCCACCTCGCCCTGCCGAGCACTGTGGAGCCTTTCACAGCAAATCCCAGAGCCGTGTCATCCACTCCTGCACACTTCAGAGCGTATGAGATTTTGCCTTTTAAGGGGCTCTGGTGCTCAAGCAGTTTTAAAAGTCATTGATGTAAGTACTTGCTCATCAGGGTCCTGCTGCTTGTTCCCTTGTTTATGTGGGACTCCAGCCTCCCGCCCGTGAGCCCCTTCCTCCTGTCTTCAGCTCCTTCTGTGTTGGCAGTTGTCCTGAACCCTCAGTTCTGATAGGAAGTATTTGGTGAATGTTCACATGGCTCCTCTTAGGGAGTCAGCGCTCACATCGGCTCACTTCAAGTTGATCCACTGCAGAGGTCACCTCCACGCTCCGGTGCCCTGTTCTGGGGACTTGGACGCTCTCGTCACAGCACCTCCTGCAGCTCCCCGCTCTAAGCTGTTGGCCCAGCCCTCTGCCCTTGAGGCCTGGGGCTGCCCACTAGGCGGTGCTCTGGCTCCTGGAAGGATGGAGTCAAGCTCTGTCCGAGCACCCGGCCCTGGGCTTCGTCCCTGGCCCCACCGCGCCCTCCATGTCCCGTGCCTGCTCCCACCAGGCCCCGCGTGCACAGCTGCTCGGCTGTTGCTCTGAGCCATGATGTCCCCCTCAGTTTACCCCCTGGGTCCAGTTAGGGCAGCA
>NW_007806974.1:0-1047 GCF_000696425.1 Galeopterus variegatus | reverse complement strand
AGTCTCCTGAGGTTTACATAAACCACAGTGCAATTTATACACACTAAAATTATGAAAAACCGTAGCCCTAGTGAATATTAGAGATAACATAAATATTGTAACATAAGATATGTAAATTGTAAACATTGCAAATATTTTTTCAAGCCATACTTTGCCTTTTGACTTTTTTTTTTTGCTTGATAAGTTTACATTTTATATAACAAATATGTCCAAATTTTTCATTTTAACCAAAAATTTTCCTGTCATACTTTTAAAAAATTCTCTGATTTCTAGATTATCCCTTTGGTCTCCTAAAATTGTCCAACATTTTTGTGATTTTATTTTTACACTATAATCTTTAATTGATCTGAAATATATTTTTATATGATGTGAGTTAAAGTTCTATACAAATTTCTTTTGAAGAGATAGTCACTTGTGCCAGCCACAGGTATTAAATTAGCCAATATTTTCCTGTTGAATTGAATTTCATTTTCATATATCGAAATTCTTAGATTCTGGGGCCAACCCCATGGCTCACTCGGGAGAGTGTGGCGCTGGGAGTGCATTGGTGCTGGTAGTGCCGAGGCCGCAGTTTTGGATCCTATATAGGGATGGCCGGTGCACTCACTGGCTGAGCGCGGTGCGGGCAACACCAACCCAAGGGTTCCGATCCCCTTACTGGTCACAAAAAAAAAAAAAAAATCTTAGATTCTGGAATCTATTTCTTTCTTTCTTTTTTTTTTTTCCTTTTTGTTTTTCGTGTCCGGCAACGGACCGCAACCCTCAGTGTTGCGCCCGTACCGGACCGGGACCGGCAACGGGATCACAACCCTCAGTGCTGTGCCCACCCCTTGCTCAGCCAGTGAGCGGGATCCAGTCTGTATGTGGGATCCAAACCCTCGGCGGGAGCGCCGCCGCGCTCCCAAGTGGCGCACTGCAGCAGTGCGCCACTGGGCCGGCCCTCTGGAATCTATTTCTGAATTCTTTTCCACTCATCTTTTTCTGACTCTATGCCAAACAATAGCATACTGACTTGATTACAGTGGCTTTATATTATTTTTAATAGGT
>NW_007806973.1:0-1047 GCF_000696425.1 Galeopterus variegatus | reverse complement strand
TGATGTTCTCTGAGAAGCATGATAAGAGCCAGTTTGTTTCTGCTTCCCTTCCTTTTCGCAACTGCAGAGATGTTCTATAGTGAGCACGTATTATTCTGACAATCAGAAGAAAAGCTAAATATGCACAAAGAAAAAACTATAGCTGCTTCTTAATGTATTCATGGTAAAAGTTAGGTCTCATTCAGCTCTCAGGAAACTTTCAAGTGGTTATTTCCAACAGTTTCATTATTGGGAGGGTTGCTGAGTGAAAGTAGAGTAAATTGAATTATCTGCCATGGAGAAATACTTAATACTGTTGAAATCTACAGTGGGGAGGGAGAGAAAGGAAACAGAGAAAAGAGGGAAGGAGGGGGGACATCCCTTTTGTTAACTCATGGGGCACGGGTCCCAGGTCTATGGGGAATAATTCGTTTGAGAACTGTCCTTTGTTGCCTGTTCCAAGAGAATACTTTCAACTCTCCCATCCCCCTCCAAAAGCCACTGCTAATGATGGGCTGTGGACCCAAGTCCCTGAAGAGCTGCTTCTGTGAAAATCCTAATTACCCATAGCCTTAAACCACCCTGATCCCTAGCCAATGGGATATTTGAGAGGCAGCCCTTCTGAGCTCATAAAAATAGATGGTGTCTTACTACCTGTCCATGCAGGGCAGTTTCCTAAAAGTTCCCTAAAGTGCTTTGGGTCGTGTGATCTTCCCTCTTCCCCTGTCCTCATCTGTGGCTAAAATCAGACAGAAAATGAAGGGCCATTGACCTCAGTTGTTGTAGCCGTGACCAAGGGCATGAGGATTTGCAGCGTCTGACACCAGCACACAGGCAATGCAGGGCAGAGCAATTATCTGGGTCCACTTTTCACCTTCTGATTATGAGAGGTTCATGCAGAGCACAGAGCCATGTGCCCAAGAGCTATTATTAGTACTTTCACATTTTTGCTCTTCTTGTTGTTGAAACAATCATTATTGTGGGTGTCTTAAACAAGCAGGCTGATGGCATTTGCCATCAGGCTGGAGTGAGCAGTTCCAGCATCATCTTCTGCCCCCATCAATGCAC
>NW_007806972.1:0-1047 GCF_000696425.1 Galeopterus variegatus | reverse complement strand
GAATAAAGAAGCTCTTCATGGAATGCACACCAAGATAGATTCTTTAATTTAAAAAAAAAAATATATATATATATCCACGCAATGGATATATCAGACTGTCGCTGGAAGGACACATGAGGACCTGGTAACATGAGTTGCCTGGGGCAGAGTCACAGGCTAGCTGGGGACTCAAGTGGGGGAGGAGACTTATTTGTCATTGCATACTGTTCTATACCTTTTGAATTTGGGATTTTGTACCTTTGTATCACCAATTGAAGTATATGGTAAAAATTAAAATTTTATTTGAAACCAAAAAAGAATGATAGTAGACAGGACAAAACAATGGTCATGAAGGTGGATGAAGCAACTGCAAATTAAAATCACCCTGCATTGTGTACATCTATGAAACATCACACTGCGCTCCATAAATGGGATACAGGGATGGTTTGTCAATGAGAAAAAGTATTAATTTAAAAATAAAATGAACAGGTGTTGAAGTGAATTGAACACATGGCTGTAAGAGAGGGTAGAGCCCAGGACGGTGGCCAGGGTTTTTTGGCTGTGCAACTACATGGTGAATTAGGGAATAGAAGTTTGTTTGCAGGGGAGGTGGTGGGGGTGGAGTACGCTGGTGGTGGGCAGGAGAGGAGGGACACGATAGGGAGGAAAAATTTGTGGAAATGGAATTGACTATGCTGAGGTGCAAAATCTGAGATGCCACTGAGTAGGCAGTTTGACGTTCATATGGCTCGGGAGTTTGTAGCACAGACTGGAGAGCACGTGGAGGGCCTGTGTGAACAGGTGGGATCTAATTCCAGAATGCAGGTGCAATGACTGACAGCAGAAGAGAACACAGTCTTGCTGCAAGAATTTCATCCCAGAAAAAATTTCAAGCAAGCAGAACCCAGAACTGGCCTCAGTCATTAAATGAATAAACACATAAAAAAGGTTAAATTGAAAATGTCCACAGAAAGCCTTCCTTTGTCAATGCTATGTCTTGGTTTAATAGCTAAGATTGCTGAAGTGTGCATTTGCATTGAATTCAATGAAATTACTTGCTTTAGGAAT
>NW_007806971.1:0-1047 GCF_000696425.1 Galeopterus variegatus | reverse complement strand
TTCATGTTAGTTCTGTTCTCTTGACTTTTACCAAGGGAAATTTCAAGTTAGGGAGAAGAAAGAACCTATACTACTTACTTTAAAATACGTTTCTTTTTCAGGGGAAAGTTTAGCAGCTATGACGGTTATGCTGCTCTTTGTGAGAAATTTTTTTTAATGTATAATGCATTAGACTTACCACAAGCTTCCCACCAAGTAGGAGCTGGCACGGAGCGGGTGATGAGCCTCACGTTAATTCCTGACTGGGATGATGGCCGGGCCTAGGAAAGGAAGTGGGGATGTTAGCATCCTAGAAACCAATTCATGGAGTGCAGGCGTCTTGACATTTGCATTTTGTGAATTCTGTTCATGCTTCAGGGAGAAATAATTTTAGAATTCAATTTCTCTAGCTTTTTCAAACTTATTTTTTTTCTAGCTTTGAACAGTGTGTGTCTACACTGCTTTGAGCTGCCTGGTGTCTTTGGGGAAGCTGTGGGCATTGCCGATAATTGGAGATTCCTGCACTTGTGCGGTGACAGTATGCCGACCCAGTGGGAGCATTGATTCCCGGGTGGGTTGAAGTGTGTGTGGCTCTTTTCTGAAAGCCAAAACTCTCTTGGTAAGGGCCAATTTGATTTTTCTGAACTATGTCATATGACATTAAGAAACGTGTAGACACGGAAAGCTTTTGAGAACATAGCAGGGAGAATGTGAGAAGGGCTTGCGCTTTTGCAGCGCAGTTGGGAAGCTGTGGCCCACACTCCCGCCTTCTCTAGAGGTGCCTGCCACACGCACAGCAGCGGGACAAGGGACGCGGAGAGCAGGAGCCCGCTCTCCTCCTCCACGTGGGAACAGCATCTTCCCTGCCTCAGCAGAAACACGTTGCACCCTCCTCTGAAAAGCAGAAAAACCAGAGGGAGCTGTCTCTGATTAGATCCCTGAGACGATGCTCACAGGACAAAAGTAGTGCCTAAAGGGGTGTGACGGTCAAACCCACACCATAGGACGGAGGGTTCCCACATTCACCCGGGGGCCGAGCTCCTCCCTGAGAGCAGGTTGGGAGGTGGA
>NW_007806970.1:0-1047 GCF_000696425.1 Galeopterus variegatus | reverse complement strand
TCAACTTAGAGATTCTCTGTAGCATTGTTATTCTTAAAATAGAGAAGGGATCCTTTTAAATCATTCCTCATATGATTTACATATTTTCATCTTTCCCTGTTGAAGTTTTAAACTATTTAGTGTCAGAGCATTATATATACCCAGTTCAAAGTAGTACTGTCCTACCACTAGAGAAATTCTCAAAATAATGCAGCCTCATCGTGAAAGCAAAACATAATCCATAGAAACAGTCTTAAAATCTCTTTTCCTCTCTCTTCTATTTCCACTGCCCCCAAAGATGTTCCAGTGACCTTCTTCTCAACTTCTTAAAGTCCCATGTCATCTGTAGTCCTTGTCTTTTCTATCACGCCCTCTTTCACCTTCACTCTCTAGTCCTCTGTCTTTCTCTACCACTTCCAGATTCACCAGGGTGCAAAGAAGCAAGTCTGACAGGAGATGAGAAGGAGATAAAGAAGCTGCGAAGGAAACAATCAAGAGACTGAAACGACAACCTACAGAGTGGGAGAAATTTTTTGCTAACTATTCATCTCACAAGGGATTAATGTCCATAATATACAAGGATCTCAAGCAATTATACAGTAAAAAACAAATAAGCCAATTAAAAAATGGGCAAAGGAACTGAATAGACATTTTTCAAAAGAAGACATACAAATGACCAATAGATACATGAAAAAATGATCAACATCACTAGTCATCAGGGAAATGCAAATTAAAACCACATTGAGATATCATCTCACACCACTTAGACTGGCTATCATCAAAAAGAATGAGAATAACAAATGTTGGCAAAGATGCGGAGAGATGTTGGTGGGACTATAAATTAGTACAACCAGTATGGAAAACAGTATGGAGTTTTTTCAAACAACTACAGATAGATCCTCCATATGATTGATCCAGCAATCCCACTTCTGGGTATATACCCAAAGAAATGGAAATCATCATGTTGAAGGGATACCTACCCTCCCATGGTCATTGCAGCTCTGTTCACAGTAGCCAAGACATGGAACCAACCTAAATGTCCATCGATGGATGACTGGATAAGGAAAA
>NW_007806969.1:0-1047 GCF_000696425.1 Galeopterus variegatus | reverse complement strand
TTTTACCATGTTAGTAACAGAGGAGGTTTTTGATTTCAATAACCTTAATTAACTTTCATATTGTTCTTGGTTTGATATCACTAACTTCTTCATAGCATTATTTGCCTACCTGTTACTTTGAATCCTGTGACAATTGAACTGTTTTTAATCAACTTCTTTGTTGATGTATATCTAATATACCTGGTATGGTTTCTGGACACTGAAACCTGAATAGACACTAAGTGACACAGTAGTCATGTCCAGCTACCCCAAACACTGTCTGTCTCAGCCTCATGTGTCTTTGTTTATAACTTCAAGTAGTTTAAATTTACTCATGGGTGTTGACTAGATTTTTGCCTGTTTGCTCACCTGGGATATAAGGTACAACCACAAAATTGCATCTGTCTTTCTAGTATTCAATTCTCACTGCCTAACCAAGGCTGTGGATCAGCCTCTTAATGTTTGCTGAAGTAAAGAATGAATGAGCCAATTACTGTAAATGATCCACTTGAATTTCTTCTTCCAGACCTGGATTTCAGTCTCACTATTTTTCCACTTTAATAGCTTTAGACTATTTCAATGGTTTCTGTAAATTGAATATTTACAGATGGGTGGATAGATACATAATAGATAGATGATCTAAAAGTGAATTTTACCCAGTCTGTTCTAGATGAACCAACATATCTTTTTCACTTTAGTCTAAATTTAGTTGTTTGGCTTATTTTATATTTGTGCTTGCATCTTGTGCACAAATAATTATGTAAAAAAAAGTTTGCTTGTAATAATCAAATAAGTGAATTCTAAAGGTATTTCTATTTTGACCACTATGACCACAGATGCTGACACCTTGTAAGTTCCTGAAAAGAATCTCCTCTTTAAATCTGTTAGTACACAGATGATGTGTGTGTACACCGACATTCCTTCTGATGTCCTTTGAATGTATTCTTCTCTTTGTCAGAAAGCTAATTTTTTATCTTTTTTTCATGAATATCCTTTCAGAAAGATGCTATTAATGCACATTACTTTTCCTTCCACTGTCTGACCTCACTTGCAAGGTTTCTTCAAAAC
>NW_007806968.1:0-1047 GCF_000696425.1 Galeopterus variegatus | reverse complement strand
TTTTTTTTTTTTTTTACTTAAGAGGGACTCTGAGTATCAACATAAACAAAGACTAATTTAATTCTACATATAGTTACAAAGACCTAAGTTAAGAAATATAAATTCTATCGCATGCTATTTACTGAGTCAAAAAGAGATCTCAATGCTTTATATGTATTATTTTGTTTAACCTTCAAAACAGCCTTCTCATGAAGATGATTTATGGGCGGCTTTTTCCAACAGAATGTCTGAAGGATGAACTTTCTATGAACTTTATCTCTAAACCAAATGTTTATTTTTATTTATTATTTATTTATTTATTTACCACAATGGTGTCCTGAATGAAAGTTATATACCTGAACATGAGCTACTGTTCTTTTCCTGACAATATCAGTTAGGAGCTGACGACACAAGATAGGCGAGCTGTTATGAACCGAATGTTTGCAACCAAGATTCATTCATTGAAATCTAGCCCCCACCAATGTGATGGTATTTGTAGGTGAGACCTATGGGAATAATCAAGTCATGAGACAGAGCCTTCATGAATGTGATTAATGTCTTTATAAATACAGTCTAGAGAGCCAGTTCACTCTCTTTCTCCCATGTGAGAATACAATTCAGAGTTGACCATCTGCAGCCCAAGGGTTCCTCACCTGCTATGGGTTAAATGTGCCCCCAAAAGTTCATGTATTGGAAACGTGACACCCATTGTAACAGTGCTGAGAGAGGGAGAAATCAAATTATGGCACTTGAAAGGCAAAGCCTTTAAGAGGTGATTAGATTGTGAGGACTGTGCCCTCATGAATGGATTGATCCATTCATGGAGTAATGGGTGTGGTTCTGATGGCTACATAAGGAGAGCAAGTGAGCGGGTTATCTCTGTCACTTGCTCAGCCAATTCTAGCCATGTGACACCCTGCATGGCTGTAGATGGCCCTCATCAGATGTGTCCCTTGAACGTTGGACATCCCAGCCTCTAAAAGTATAAGGAATAAATTTCATTTCCTTATAAATTACCCAGTTTCAGATATACATACATACATATATATATATATATATATATATATA
>NW_007806967.1:0-1047 GCF_000696425.1 Galeopterus variegatus | reverse complement strand
ATTTTATTTTATTTTTATTGTAATATAGTTGATTGTACATATCTGGGGGGTACAGAGTTGAGTATCATTACCTGTGTGCAATACGTGGTACTCAAATCAATATAATTAGTATATTCAGCATTATACAATGTAACAGTTTTTCATGGCCCTTTATCAATTCCTTCCTTACCACCCCCTATCCCCCCTTCCCACTCCTGGTAACCTCAGTTCTGTTCTCTCCTTTTGAAAGTTCAATGTATTATTGTGATTATTGTATTTTTCTTTCTTTCTTTTATATATATATTTGTTTATTTTTTAGCTCCCACTTATGAGTGAGGACATGTGGTATTTCTCTTTCTGTGCTTGGTTTATTTCACTTAGCATGATTTTCTCTGAGTTCATCCATGTTGCTGTGAATGGCAGAACTTCATTCTGGCAGAGTAGTATTCCATTGAGTATATATACCACGTTTTCCTTATCCAGTTGTCTGTTGACGGACACCTAGGTTATTCCAACTCTCGGCTACTGTAAATAGAGCTATGATAAACATGGTATTACAGGTATCCTTTCAGCATGATGATTTCCATTCCTTTGAATATATATATCCAGCAGTGGGATTGCTGGATCATATAGCAGTTCTATCTGTAGTTGTTTGAGGAAACTCCATACTGTTTTCCATAATGGCTGCACTAGTTTACAGTCCCACCAATAGTGTAGGAGAGTTCCCCTTTCTCCACAACTTCACAATCATTTGTTATTCTTTTCGATTATAGCCAGTCTAACTGGGGTGAGATGATATCTCAGTGTGGTTTTGATTTGCATTTCCCTGATGCTGACTGATGTTGAGCAGCTTTTCATGTGTCTCTTGAACATTTGTGTATCTTCATATGAGAAATGTCCATTCAGCTCCTTTGCTCAATTTTTAACTGGATTACTTGTTTTCTTACAGTTGAGTTGTTTGAGTTCTTTATATATTCTGGATATTAATCCCTTGTTGGATGCCTACTTTGCAAATATTTTCTGCCATTCTGTAGGTTGTCTTTTCACTCTGTTGTTTCTTTTGCTGTG
>NW_007806966.1:0-1047 GCF_000696425.1 Galeopterus variegatus | reverse complement strand
GAGTAGAAAAAAAGCATTTTTATCCTCATGTTTTTTCCCTATATTACAAAACTAAAGATCTAAGAGTTGAGTAGAAGGAGATTTTAGAGCACATTGTTATTTAAGCCTTGGTTATAAAGAAAGAATAAAAATATGTCCCTCATGTTTTGCTTCTAAAAAATTTTCAGCATTTCAGATGCACTTTCTTACTTTATTTGGAATCCACACAAGGGCTCTAAACCTCAAAGGCATGAGGGGATGAAAGGTTGAGTGCTTTGATTTGAATTAAAATTTTCTGTGATGCAGCACCTTTCATCTGAGAATTCAAAGCCATCCTCAGGGTAATGCATTCATAATTCCTTCACCCCTTTGAGGAAGCTACAACCTACTTATAGCTGAAGCAGAGGCATAAACACAGGGAGGGAAGGGCTGAAGATTTTTTTAAGCATAAACACGAGTCCACTGGACACCCTGACCTTCCATTCTGCTTTTCTACAATTGGAGCTTGCTGTTCCTAGAATGAGAAGGTTATGAATGAAACTGTATTTTTCCAGGAGGTTTATATTTTGGTAAATGCCAAACTTTCCTGTCAAATAATATTGAAAGGAATATGAGAAGGGAAGAAAAGGGGAAAAAAGTCAGGTTTTAGACAGATGACAATATTGTTTATCATAAGGCAAGAAGTAGGTTGGTGATAGGAAAATCTCTTTGCATTGGAAGTAGTAGCCAGAGCAATCCGGCAAGAGAAAGAAATAAAGGGAATCCAGATTGTAAAAGACAAACTAAAACTGTCCCGGTTTGCAGATGACATGATCTTATATATATAAAAACCTAAAGATTCTACAGGAAAAAAAAAATAATAACAACTATTAGAGACGATAAATTATTTCAAAAAAGTTGCAGATACAAAATCAAAACACAAAAATCAGTAACATTTTTATGCTCCAACAATGGACTAGTAGAAAAGAAATCAAGAAATTAAGTCCATTTACAATTACTTCCAAAGGTAAAAATAAAAAATAAAAAGAAACCCACCTAGGAATCAACTTACCCAAAGAGGTAAAAGAT
>NW_007806965.1:0-1047 GCF_000696425.1 Galeopterus variegatus | reverse complement strand
AAAAAAAAAAGGGAGGGTGGTTTCCAGATCTCTTTCTCTATTAATCAAACTTCAGTTTAAATGACATGCCTTACACAGAATTCATTTAGAAGACTAGAGCTGTTCATGAGAAAGTGAAAGTAGCCGATAATCCTTTTTTATATATGAAAAATCTGGAAGGTCATTTAAACCTTTTTCCCCGTGGTAACAGAAAAAATAAGCAAGGGTACCTGAATTTTTACCCCCTTTTCTTTTTCCCACCTTTTGCCCGGGATAAAGATGTCATAGAAGTCTTTGCATTCCACATTCCTGCTAAATTCCTTAGGTAGGAAAAATAATTGGCTTCTTCCTTGAGAGAAGGGTAGTAACAGACTGTGTCTGAGCTATTCTCTTGCAAATCCCAATGGGCACTGAATAATAAAGTCTGTCTAGCTTCGAGTCTGCAACTCTTCTCGCTTTCCTTTGAACAAGAGCAGTAAGTTGCTCTTTTTCTGCAGCTCTGGTGCTGAAAAAATCCAGTAGGTGGCCAAAGAGCCTTTAGAAGACTAAAGACAGCTGCAGAAAGCCATTGGACCAGGTTTTAAAAGAAAAGTGTACTCGTATCTTTGTACAGCAAACAATGCTAGAGGAGTTGAATGATCCTTCAGGACCCCGGCTTAAGGACAGGTGACTTATTTAGGCATGTTACAGATGGACATGTTTGACTATAGCTAAATTAAGTTCTCCAAGTAATCCCTGAAACAGAAGCTCTGACTATTGAAGCAAGTGTTCAGAGCAGACCTCTCAGCCGTGCCTCATCTTAGCCTTTAATTTATGACATGATATCACCGTCATGACTCCACGGAAAAGCCCCTCCAGTGTTCTCTGTGCAACATGAAAGAACTCTGTCTGCACCAGATGAGCCAAACCCCAGGAGTTCTATGGGCTGAGAACTTTGCCCTTTGTAAATTACTTTGGTAAGAAATTCTAAGTTGAAGAGGTGGCGATAAGGAAATTGCTTTGCATTGTTTTATGGTTCCAGCATTTGGTTTCCTGGGGCGTCCCATGTTCTTCTTTGATTTGAGTCAT
>NW_007806964.1:0-1047 GCF_000696425.1 Galeopterus variegatus | reverse complement strand
GATGATGTGTCTCCAGGAATTGAATGTACATGAGATGGTAGTAGATGTCACCCCATATTAAGTACTTAAATCATAAAATATGAAGTTTCATTTATTCACTCATTTCATCCAATAACTATTGTCTTCCAAACTATATTCCATTTTAGTAGAATAACAAATCATGTTCCAAAGTAGTTGTTCCACCACACACTCCCACCAACACTGAATGTGAAAGTTTCGGTAATTTCACAGACTCATCAAGAGTAGGTGCTGTCAATTTCTTTAATGGCAGCCATTCTGATGGGTGGACTGTGATATCATTGTAAATTTTTAGTATGAAATATGACCTTAATATGAACCATGAACTACTTTAGTACTTTTACATATACTAATGGGCTATTTGAAGATTGTCTTTTGTGAACTGCTCATTCAGGTACCTAATATGTTTTCCTGTTGATTTTTCTCCCTTATTTAAAAGTAAAGATAAATAGGAGTCCTTCTTATATTATGGATATGAGAGCCTTTTAGCTATATGTGTTGGAATTATTCTCCCTTCTGTTACTTGCTTTTCTACTCTTCTGATAAAAAAAAAATACTTTAATGTAGTCAAATTTATTAGCCAATTACTTTACAGATCTTTTTACGTATGTACGTTTGTATGCTGTTCAAATATGTTTGCTTACCCAGATATTTATGTTTGCTTATCAAGATATTTCCTCTGACACCTTCTTAAGCTTCATTGTTTCAGTTTTTAAATTTACATATATACTAGACCTGTAATTGATTTCTGTATGTTGTGGAATAAGTGTTAAATGCCATTTATTTTCTATATGTAACATTTAGTAAATTTATTAGATGACAAACCTTTATTTCTCTACTGTGGTATTTTTTTTTAAAAATTGTTCATGTACGAGTCAGTCTGTTTCTAAACATTTTATTCTTTGTCACTGGTTTATTTCTCTTAGTACATATAACACAGTAACTTAATATGGCTTTATAATAAATGTTTATATTTAAGAGAGTACAAAAATCCCACCCCACTTCCTGTTATTTGTTTTCAAAACTGTC
>NW_007806963.1:0-1047 GCF_000696425.1 Galeopterus variegatus | reverse complement strand
TTTAAGCTCCTCTCTTGTAGCCATTTGAAAATGTACAATAAATTATTGTTAATTATAGATGCCTAGCAGTATTGTACACCATTAGAACTTATTTTAATTCAATTTTTTCATAATCATTTTGAAATAATCTAGAATTTTAGAAACAGCTTATCAATATCTACCAAAATAATTCTGGAATTTCGATTGTGACTGTTTTTGAATACTACCAAAATAATTCTGGAATTTTGATTGTGACTGTTTTTGAATCTATGGATCATTTTGAGGAGAACTGATATCTTAACAATATAAGTCTTCCAACTCATTAATTTAATAATCTCTTCTTTCATATATGACTTTGATTTTTTTAAAATCAATGTTTTGTAGTTTTCAGCATATAGATCTTTTATATATTCTATTAGATTACATTGAAGTATTTCATTTTAGGGGGTGCTATTATAAATAGCATTTTTTTAAAAATTAAATTTCATTTGCTTATTGGTATCATGTAGAAAAACAATAGACTTTTCAAAATTAGATGTTATAGTCTATACCTTGCTAAACTCATTTATTACTTCTAGCAGATTCTTCAGGATTTTCTACTTAGACAGTCACATCCTCTGCAAAACAAGACAGAATGTTTATTTCTTTTCCACTCTCCATTTTTTAGGTTCTTTTTTTTACCTTATTGTGATAGCTAAGACTTCCAGTATGATGTTAGATAGGAGTGATGAGAGGACAGACTTGCCTTATTCCTGATCTTAGAGGAAAAGGATTTATTTTATACAAAATACATATAATGTTAGTTGTGGGATTTTTATAGGTGACTTTTATCAGATGAAAGAAGTGCTTGTTGACCTTTTTCCTATCCCTTACATAACAAATCTTTTGTAGGGGAGATAGGTAAGGAATGTCTGAAAGGAGTTTCTTGCTTCTCCGGCAAGACTGGTGTTCAATCCCTCCCTCAGGTGTGAACCACAGTTGCACTTAGGAATTTTTTACGAACTTTCCTTGTGAATGCTTGGAGGGGTTCATGTAGACAAAACCTATAAGACAGGGCAGACTCTGCCA
>NW_007806962.1:0-1047 GCF_000696425.1 Galeopterus variegatus | reverse complement strand
ACATTCTGTAATTCATCAAAAAATTTCATATAGTAGAATTCTGTCTGAAGCTAATTTTTTTCGGTTTTGTTATCCCTAGCTTACATACTTCCAAACTAATATTTTTTTACTGAAACTAATCATTCACTCATTTTTTCTAATATGGCAACCATTAAAACCTTAATTTATTATTAACATAACTAAGAAGTGCGTTATTACCTCTACACAGCAAAGCACGTTTTTTAAAAGCCATTAACAAATGTATCACTAGCTCTCCTTCTTCCAGCAAGAAGAGCCCGAGAGGTGGAGAAATATTTGTGCCCCCGCAAAATTAAAACATTTAGAAAATCTCTTTGCTCTCTTACTTACATAGATGCATTATACTTTTCATGCAAAATTAAAGAACCAAATCATAACCTGTAGTTTGCAAAAAGGAAAAGGGACAACTTTGGTTGTTAAAATACAAACGTGTAAACCCACGTTACCATGGGTTTACATACATTACCATGTGGGACTGTCGTTGCTTCAAATGGTATTATTTTATTTTATTTTATTTATTATTTATTTATTTATTTATTTATTGTCTTTTTTTGTGACCAGCCGCGCTCAGCCAGTGAGTGCACCGGCCATCCCTATATGGGATCCAAACCCGTGGCGGGAGCGCTTCTGCACTCCCAGCGCCGCACTCTCCCAAGTGCGCCACGGTGCCGCAAATGGTATTATTTTAAGTTGGCCAAGTACACACACATTAAATAGACCTTTACCTCGGAATCAGGTCCTTCATTCCAATCCATTTCACAGTTCACAGGGGAGCTGGAGATTCAGGATAGCTGATTTGTCCTGTTTCCCTAGCTTACTCTCTCCCACTCTCCAGTCTTCCCCCCTGAGAGTGTCAGTTCCCTTCTTCCCCTTACCAGTAACCCCACAGCTCCATGGTCCTTTCAGCTCAAAGACCATAAATACAGGCATAGTTTTTTTTTTTTGGCCTACAATTAATTGTTGGTCTACAATAATTTTGGTTAGTCAAGAACTAAAAATCAAGAGATCTCACATGTTTACATTTCTAGG
>NW_007806961.1:0-1047 GCF_000696425.1 Galeopterus variegatus | reverse complement strand
TGACTTTGTGCTGCTACCAGACTTTATGGCCTTCTCAGCTTGCATGTGCTAATTAACCAAGTTGCCACTGGAGAGGCCCACATGTCAAGGAGCTGAGGACAGTCTCAGGCCAACTGCCATGAGTCATGGAAGCCCTCAGTCAACAGCGCCTGAGTGAGCTGGGGTGGGTTCCTCCCCAGGCAAGCCTTCGGATGAGACCCAGCATAGACCAGCGCCTCAATCATAACCTTGATTCTCTCACACTTTGGGGCTATGTGTCAGCCAAGGAAGTTCTTGAGGTGTCAGAGGGGGTCTTGGGGAGAATTCTGGAAGAGACTCTGCGTGCCCTGAGTGGTGAGCATCTACAGGTATCCCGAGGGAGCTGGAATCTGAGGTGGGCCAAGGGCACACGGTTTGGCCACCAGAGGCCAATTCCACTCATGGATGTGCAAATATCCTCAATACAGTATTAGGAAACTAAATCTAGTGACACACGAAAAGGCATAATATACCATGTCTAAATTGAGTTTAGTCCAGAAATTCTTGGATAGTTTAATATTTGAAATCAATTGATATAATTTATATCATCAACAGAATAAAGGAGGAAAATCACATGGCCATCTCAATAGACTCATTAATGTAACAAAAAGTTCAAGGATTCATATCCTCATACCAGCCAGCAGCCCAAAAAACAAATTTACAAAATTTAGCATCTATTCATATTTTAAAAAAGAAAAACCTCTTGGTAAATGAGACATAGAAGGAAACTTTCTTGTTCTGACAAAAGCAAACAAACAAAACTGTAAGTGAACCATGACACTTAAAGGTGGAATGTGACCTCCTGCGACTGGAAACTTCAAGCAAGCCCATTACCGTCACCCTATTAAACATTGCACTGGGGGTCCCAGGTGGTGCAACAAGTCAAGAGAACTGATTAACAAGAAACTAATTAGCAGTTAATCATTACATGTGCACACACATAGAGACAGAGAGAGTGAGAGTCCAAAAGAATCTACAAATAAGCTTTTGCAAGATTATTAAATATAAAATAGTTATACAAAAATCAAA
>NW_007806960.1:0-1047 GCF_000696425.1 Galeopterus variegatus | reverse complement strand
CTTGCTTTGACCCCCATGAGGGTCACAGCTTTGTAAGTTTTGTAGTAACGAGTGAGGGCTAAGATCTAGCCCACAGCGTCTTGGCTCTGGCTGATGTCATTTCACTGATCCTAGGTCGCTCTCTCCCCATCTGTAAGACCCCCAACTCAGCCCTGGGGTGGCTGGATTGTTGAAGAACGATTCAGTTAAGGCTTGGACTTTGATGTACAAAATTACAGAACTTCACCAGTGCCAGTGAGGCCCCTGCACTGGGGATGGGCCTCTCCAGCAGGGGTGAGGCTGCTTTTATCTACAGCATCTTCTCTGCTGGAGAAAAGCCTGCCCATGGGTCCTGAGCCTCTGCCTGCTCTGCACTGCGCTCCTCTCCCCATCAAGGCCTCTGCCTGACTGGTGGGAAGGTCCACGAACCAGGATGGAGCAGGGAAATTTCTTGCTGAAACTGTGGGTAAGCAAAAAACCAGAGGGAGAGTAGAACTCAGAGATGTGTGGAAATAAGAAACCAACGACCAAGATGCCAGGAGAGTCTGGGAACAGAAGCAGGTCCCAAAGCTTACAGTTCCAGTAAAGCCCACATCTCTTCACTCATCCATCTCATCATTCATTCATTCATTCATTCATTCATTCATTCATTCATTCATCCATTGCACGAATGTGTCAGGTACTAAACTATGCACAGGAGATACTGTGGAGACCTTAACAATGCCCCTAGTCCTGTAGGAGCTCACATACCTGTGGAGGAAACAGATATCAAATAGCCCCATTTACAATAGAAGGTCAAGTGGCGGTAAGCACTACAAAGGAAAATAAATTTGGAAAATGGGACCAAGAAAGCTTGAAGTGTGGCTGGCTCCTTTCATTTGGGTGGTCAGCGAAGACCTCTGAGAAGGTCATATGGCATCAGAGACTTGAATGAAGGGAGAGGGTGTTCCAGGCAGAGGAAACAGCAAGTACGAAGGCCCTGAGGCAGGACCTCACTAAAGAACTCTAAGAATATCAGTGTTGCTGGCCCACAAGGAGCAAGAAAAAGAATGATAGAACATGAGAAGA
>NW_007806959.1:0-1047 GCF_000696425.1 Galeopterus variegatus | reverse complement strand
CATGTTCCATTGGCTCAGCCCTGGATTGGAACCCTCAACCCCACAGAGTCCCGCAGCATTCGGTGAGCAGGGACCTCGGCCACTTCCCCTCCGTCCTGTGACCACTCCACAGAGCACAGCTGAGCTTCCAAACGCCCATGTCCACCTGGAGAGGCTTTGAAATCCCCTGAAATTCTGCGCTCACTCATCTCAGATTTCTCTCAGTGCTGCTGCCTATGCGGGGGCCCAAGTGGGCTGGCTCACCCTCTCTGCTCACAACCCTCGTGTGGGGTCGCTGTGCTTCCCAGCGCTCCGCTTGTAAGTCCTGTGTGTGATAAGGCGGGGCTGGCAGGCGTTCGCAGGACCTGTCCTCCTCATGTTTGTGGCCGTCCACTCCGGTTCCTGGAGTGCACGGCTCACCTGTGAACGGCGGTGGCTCACTGTCATTCTTTCACATCTCCTGCAAAGCCCACACGACCAGATAGAACCAGCCGCTGCCCTCCCCCACTCCCATATCTGTCCCTTAGATGCTGAGTCTCTGGCTGTGCTTGGAATGCCGGCTCAGCTCTGGGGGTCATGCATTCTGGGGACGCCCTCAGTCCCGGGCAAACCAGGATGGCTGCCACCATAATGTCAAAGCACACCAAACAGCACCATGCCAGGGAGGGTGGTGGGCAGCAGTCCCCGGCCCAGGCCCAGAGAACTAGGACTGGAGCCAAGAAAAAAGTCAGGAACCAAAGAAGGCAGTTGCTGTTCGTTCTCTCTCTCATGGACCAAGTGACCTCAAGCTCTGCTGAGGCAGAAGTCTGATTCAGCAGGACTTTTCAGACACTAATTCAGTGCCTTCCAAGGGCTTTGGAAATCCATCTTACCTTGGCTTTTCCATTTTCTCCTCTAAGAAGGCAAAGGAATACCAAAAAAAACACAACATTTGCTTAAGGTTAACTGCACACATTCAGAGCTACTAATGGCCAGCCCTGCGCATGCCAATAGGAAAGGGCCAGGCGCAGTGGGTCCCCAAGGAGCCTACAGCCTAGGGAGTTGCTAAGACATAGGGGCATAAGAAAA
>NW_007806958.1:0-1047 GCF_000696425.1 Galeopterus variegatus | reverse complement strand
GTAATGTAGAATTGGAATTTAAAATTTACAAAGTAGTACATTTACTATAGTACCAAAAATGAAATACTGAAATACTTGGTAAATCTAATAAAATATATATAGTATCTATATGCTGAAAACTATAAAGTGTTGATAAAGGAAATCAAAAAAGACCTGAATAAATGGAGAGATATCCATTATTATAGATCAGAGCATTCAATATTGCTAAAATATTAATTCTCCCCAAATTGATCTAGAAATTGATCATAACCTTATTCAAAATTCTATTTTTTTAATAGATATTGTCAAGTTGTTTCCAAAATTTATATGGAAAGGTAAAGAAACGAGAAAATCCAAAATAACTTCAAAAAGAACAAAATTGGAGGGATCGCACTACCTGATTTCAAGAATTACTATAAAGCTACAGCAATCAAAACAACATGGAATTGATAAAATAATGGTCACATGGATTAATAGACTAGAATAGAGAGTCCAGAAGCAGACCTACACAAATGGCTTTGACAAAGATACAAAGAAAATTCAACAAAGAAAGAATAATCTTTTCAAGAAATTATGCACAATTGAATATTTCTATGCAAGAAAAAGAACTTTGACCCAGATCTTACATCTCACATAAAAAAAGCCCAAAATGAATCACAGATCTAAATGTAAAAAGTGAAACTATAAAAATTCTATAACAAAACATAGCAAAATATCTTTCTGATTATAAATTAGGCAAAGCTTTTAGATATGACTCTAAAAACATGATACATCGAAGAATAAAATAAATTGGACTTTATTAAAATTAAAAACTGTTGCTCTGGAAAAGACACTGTTAAGAGAATGGGGAAAAAAAAACCAACACACACTGGGAGAAAAATCTGCAAATTACATTTATGACAGAGGACTTGTGTCCAGCATATATAAATTAACTTTTAAAGTTCAACTACAAGACAACAAATAGCCCAATTTTTAAAATGAGAAAAAAAATCTAAATTAAAAAAGTAAAAGAGTGGAAAAATACAGAAACAAACAAAAAGCAACCAAAAAAAAGAAGAAAAAGAAAAC
>NW_007806957.1:0-1047 GCF_000696425.1 Galeopterus variegatus | reverse complement strand
TAGGGTAGAGCACAATGTTGTTCCACATTTTTCATTTCTCCTTGTAAGCACAGCCTTTTCATCAAGACTCTGAAGTATAAGCAGAATATATATCCCCAGCGCATTGAAGTTGGACTTGACTACGTAATGTGCTTTGGCCAATGGGATGTTAGTAGCGGTCGTGTAAATAGAAAGTATAAATGTTCTTGCAGGGCTGGGTTTGCCTTCTGGTACGTCTGCTATCCTAAGGGAAGAATATGCCCTAAGTAACCTGCTTTTCCCCTCTAAAATGAGAAAACTGCAGAATAAGCCTGAACGAACTTGTGGTCTGGAGCCTAAGCCCAGCTAAGCTTAGCAGAGATGAGCATAGCCACCCCTACAGACCCGCAGAGGTGCAAGCCCTGTCCAGTGCTGTTGAGCACTGGGAGGCTGTTTGTTATGCAGCAACACCTAATGCATATGTATTTTATAACTCCCAAGTTTGCTCATTCCTGAGCATAAACCTCTATCCTGAGTTTGAGATCCACTTTCTGACTGCTTCCTGGACATGGCCCCTGTATATGTCATAGGAATTTAGCAATCATCATCTCCCCAAATGACTTCCTCTTCTTCCACCCCATCCACAGTCAGCTGTGAATTTGCTGCGATGCTTTAAATAATCGGGCAGTTGATTGGCTCATTAAACTGGAAAGCCCAGTGGCAGGATGGGCTTTGGGTTGGCTAATACAGTGGCTCTACACTACCATCAAGGATTTGATTTGTTTCTGTTCTGTCTGCTTGGCCTTCATGGGCATGGAAGGGCTGCCACGGCAGTCTGGGCTACCTGATTTCTTGAACACACACAGTAGGAGGAAGGAGGTCTTCTCCCAGCTATCGAGCAAAAATCTGGAGCTTTATGCGGGTTGGATCACCCCTGTGGTGATCACAGTGGCCGGGGACATGTCATTTGCTGTTCGTCTCAGACTGTGCCATTTGAACCTCACAAGATGGATGGGGTCAGGGTGACTGCATAGACCCCTGGTGAGTTGGAGGCCTTCAGAACTGGAGTGGAGTTGATTGTCCCAAAGA
>NW_007806956.1:0-1047 GCF_000696425.1 Galeopterus variegatus | reverse complement strand
TGAATCTGGCCCCCACATCATGGGCATGAGGGGTGAAAATCAGCTTTGTATCTCATGAATAGTCATAACCAATAAAAAAAAGAAGAGGGATGCATTGTGTGATGATCATCTCAAATTTACTTATGTGAATCATCCGTGATACTGTCTGTGCTATATTTTGAAAGCACTTACGAGCAAGTTAAGGATACAATCAAAATATTCATACAAATTTTTGTAATGGAAAAAATAAACTAAAATTAAAACAAAATAGCTAGATTTTGTTAAATGCAAGTGGTGGTCCTCAGCTGTATTTAATCAGACACCAAAGATTGTACCGTTTATGTAGAACCAAAAAAATATGGTAGCAGTAGAGCAAAGCATTGGATCTCTGAAATCTATAAATATTTTATGATGACTACATATGGCTTTTATTAATCACTGTCAGGGAATACCTTAGTCATATAATTTGGCAGAATTTGAGTCTCAATATCCTTCACTTCAATAAAGAACTACTCATTCATAAACTCACTTTTTCATCAATAATTTATTAAGCACTAAATACTAAGTTGGGTACTAGAGCAACTAAGATAATTAAGATATATGCAGGTGCCTTAAAATCCACAATAACAGAAACACACGTTTAACTTAAAATGTAGTCACCTTTAGAAAGAGGATACTTTAGGTTTGATGCATTAGTGGATTTAGATTTTTTGATTGCAAGCATGAAAGAAAATCTTAGACTACAAAAAATTAAAGAGTGGGAAGCTGTTGTTGCCTTTTTATTTTCTTAATGATGTCTTTTGAAGAAAAGGTATTTTTGAAGAAGTCCAATTTGTCAATTTTTTTTATGTAATGGTTCATTCCTTTTGAGTCCTAAGACTCAAAAAGAGTCTTGTTGCTTCTCCCTAGTTGTCAAATATTACTTCTACATATTTTTTTCCCTAGAAGTTTTATAGTTTTTATCTTTCCTGTTTTGGTCTATGATCTCTTTTGGAATAATTTTTATGGTTTTTGTTTGTTTGTTTCATGAGAGGTAAAAGTTGAAGTTCATTTTTTTCCATATGGATA
>NW_007806955.1:0-1047 GCF_000696425.1 Galeopterus variegatus | reverse complement strand
GGGAACCGGTCTCCACATGGGATCCGAACCCTTGGCAGGAGAGCCGCTGCACTCCCAAGTGGCGCACTCTCCAGTGCGCCACCGGGCTGGCCCCCCAAAGGCATTCTTATATTTAAAACTTCTTTCAAAATCTTTCATTATGAGTCCAAGAAATTTCCTTATCCTTCAAGAGAGAATGGTTAATATTTACATTTTCTGTAATTTCATACTGAGATTGGGACCAAGAACAATGAGGTGGCTCCAAAGAAGGGACTTTTCTGCAGCAATAGAATCTCAGCTGGATATAATGAGAATGTCCCCATGGGACGCTGACCAGGTCCCTGAGTTTGGAGATGTCTGTGAATATGGAGACATCCTAGAGAATCATTTTAGGGATCCCCATCCCATGAGTGTGATGAATATGGGAAAAATTTACAATTCCATTTACCATTTTTAGAAGTGAGAAAAACCCCAAATAAGATATGTGTGATCAAGTCTTGGAACAGAATTCAGACTTTATTCAGTATTACAGTATTCATATTGGAGAGAACATCTTTGACTGTAGTGAATAGAGGCAATTTTCCCTGGGGCTCCCATCTTATTGAGCATTATAACGTTCAACTTGGAGAGAATACCAGGGGGTGGTGGAGGCATCCATCAGCATCCAACACGGCACCACCTAATTCCCACACAACAGAATCGCCACACATGCGGTAAGCGTGTGAGGGCTTTCAGGAAAGTGAAGCTCATTCATCATCAGAGAACTAACACTGGAGAAAAACCATATGCATGTAATGGCTGTAAATATGCTCTTAGGCAGTGCACAGAGCCAATTAGACATCTGGGATTTCACAGCAGAGAAGAGCCCTGTGAGCATGACAATGAGGAGGAACCTCCAATAAGAGTTCCACCCTCACACAAAATCAGCTAAGTCATCTGGGCCCTCAGCTGGTCATATGTAAAGAATGTAGAAAACGATCCGGGAGGAACGTGGAATGTTCTGAACATAAGGTCATTCACCCTGAAGAGACGACTCTGAGTATAATCAATGTGGAAAATCATTTGAGA
>NW_007806954.1:0-1047 GCF_000696425.1 Galeopterus variegatus | reverse complement strand
CAAAATGTCCAGAATCCAAATGAGGGGAGAGAATGTGAGAGAAGGTGCCGACTTACGTGTACATTTCAGGGTGTTGATGGGCCATATTCCTGTGAGAGGGCAGGTAAACCGTCTCATCCCTCCCCGGGACACATAGCCTGGCTGGCAGGAATACACTATCTGCTCCCCTGGGTCATAGGACGTTTTTAATGGAACAACTGTTGCAAATGGTAAAACATCTGGCTTGGGACACGCTGAAACAGAGTAAAAAACATATGGTTAAGAAATCTCCATTTGCATTTTTAAGCTCAGCTAGTGCACAAATGAAAAACATTTAATGCTACGAATAATAAGTATACCAAGTTTCATATCAAATACTTCATGTGCAATATCTCATCTAATCTCCCCAACCATTTGAAGTAGGTTCTATTATTCCCATTTTAAAGGTCGGTACACTGAGGCTAAACTGGATAACTATGTTATGGAGGAACTTTAAGCATGGCAATATTAAAGAGTAAGTATCAATTCAGTCTCCATCACCCACTCTAACGTAAACTTAAAGTTATCATTGTTCATCCCTGACATATACTAGAGGGTTATATGTATTAACTATTTTTTCCAACAGCAGAAAATACTTACTCCGTCCTGCAATAGCCACATGGCAGAGAAAACTTGAGAACAAGATGAGCACTGGAGAAGTCATTGTGGCTGATTCACAGTGGCACTACTAAAGTGGCTTTCCGCTACCAAAAAGAGACATACAAATTTAAACGTGCTTAAATATTAACCATTTTTTGGTGTACTTTTATCTCTGCAAATAAAAGATAAAGTATCATGATTTGAAAGGAACGCTAAGACCTACATTCTTTAATCATTTACTCTCCACTTCTGTGGGTCTGTTGTGAAATCTCTGGCAGGTGGTTTCTGTCTTTGCGGCGTTTTTGTTAATGGCACTAAACAGTTCATTATTCCCTCCGACAGAATCCTGGTGATTTCTGATTGTCTGAGCCTCTCATTCTCTATCTTTCGTTTTGTGTATGTTGTAGATGGAGCACCAGAAGGTTGAAG
>NW_007806953.1:0-1047 GCF_000696425.1 Galeopterus variegatus | reverse complement strand
TTCTTACCAGAGAGACTTAGGCCTTTTCATTCACACATGCATTCTTCAACAAATAGTGAACTACTGTATTTATCAAGTGCCCACTATGCAACAGGCACTGTGCTAAGTTTGACTTCTGATTTTTACTTGGTAAGATAATTTAATTTTTTAGAGGCAAAAATGCTTGGGAGAAAGAACAAATTAGAACTTTGGATTTCAGAAGGAGTATATGCTGTAGTTAATGTGCACACTCTAGAATGAGCTACGTCTAGGTTCGAATTCAGGCTCTGACATAACGTAGCTGTTACTTGATCTATTTCAGCCTCAGCCTCCTCATCTGTAAAATGGAGATTATGATCATTATAACCTCACATCATTGTTGCATGGATTAAATGAGATAATGAGAGCAAAGTATTCAGCACACCTTGGGGAGCAGAATAAACATGCAATGCGTATTAACAATTATTGTTTGAATAGGGGGAAGCAAAATCTCAACTGAAAGGATCCTTTCAACTAAAAAGCAAGAGTAGAATAGAAGAGATAAATTTTAATATTTTATTTTGTAGCAGCAGAGTGCCTCTAAAATTTACAGGAGAGAAAAGAGAGATGAGATATCAACACATATAATGAATGTTTTGGATTATCTTTGGACTGTAAATAACTGTACTTCATTAGCACACAAAGCCAGGAATTGTCGGAACAGCGCTTCTCAAATTTAATGCAAATGAATCACCTGGGGGGTCTTATTAGGATGCAGGTTTTGATTCAGGGGGTCTGGAGTGGGGCCTGAGATTCTGCATCTCTAACAAGCTCCTGGTGATGGCAATGTCACCAATCCCCAGACCACATCTTGAGTAACAAGGGGTTAAATTAACTTAGAATTCAAGCTATATTTACATATATATGTATGTATGTGTACATATTTGCATATATATGTAAATGTGTGTGTAGTTTATTGTTAACACGTGGAAATATATGTATCATATATTGTATGCATACATACACATATACTGTGTTGTATAGATGTATACATATATTCTCACATATTAGCAATAAACTAGTAGCTGG
>NW_007806952.1:0-1047 GCF_000696425.1 Galeopterus variegatus | reverse complement strand
CCTCCAATCTGTTTTTAAACCAAAAGCACAATTCTTTCCTAAGTGAAGATCTAATGAATTAAATTCTTCAAACTTTCTAGGTAGTTGTGAGACAATTCTTTGATAAATATTAAGTAAAAAATAAAAGGCATGAGTCTGCAGTTTAAAATAAAATGATGCTAATATACTAATTTCCCTTACATTTTTAAAACAAAAATTGATATTTTAATTACTGCATTTTCCAACTGATAGGCCAGTGGAGAAAATGATTTCTCAATACGTTCATATCTGCAAAGGGAACTTTCAAAAAACCAATAAGACCCAAAATAGATAAAAATGATTTTCTTTCATGGCTAAAATATGAAGCTGTAATCAACTATAAATCAGACGATATAGTCAGAATTTAATTATTTTGGTAATGGTAGATAGCAATAAATTTTTTAGACCACTGGTTTATTGGCATTTTATCAATTACAACACATCGCATAATCTCTTTTTTACTTACTCCTATTATCTCTATTCTGTGAGTAAAGTGGGGGAAGCTGATCTCTCTCTCTCCTCATGTTACAGATAGGAAAGCAGAGTCTCATGGAGGTTAGGGAAACATTTCCACGGCATGGCCTTTACCACACAGGAGAACTGGAATTCAAATCCAGGACACCCATCCAAAACAAAGGACCCCCCTACTCTTTCCACTTCACAATGCTTAAATTGTAAAACACAAAGAAAAAAATCTTCATTTTAACTATTAGAAGAAAAAATCTATAATGTGGCTTTAAAATACACTGGGAAATCCTTTTCAAAATATTTGATGATTGGGGTGTTCATAAGCTTTTTATCTCTTGAGTTTCTTCTATAATGACAATAGTATTCCAGACGATGTGTTAACTGGTGATTTCCAGGCAGCCCTCTACGATGCAGAGGAGAAGCCGCTTTGTGGTTAATAATGGCCATGGCCTTGTATTACAATGTCACCTATGTCCATTGTCAGAAGTCGGAAAACCTTTTTCTACTTCTCCTTCACCAACCACACTAACTTAATAATCCTCCACAGATACAGTTACATCC
>NW_007806951.1:0-1047 GCF_000696425.1 Galeopterus variegatus | reverse complement strand
TGGCCAACATATTTCACACGTCTTTGCTTAAAGATTTACAGCTGTGGGGCCGGCCTAGTGGAGCACTCAGTAGAGTGCAGCGCTTGGGAGCGTGGTGGCACTCCCGCCCATGGTTCGGATCCCATATAGAGACCGGTCTGCTCACTGGTTGAGCATGGTGCGGGGGCGACACCGAGGGTTGCGATCCCGTTGCGGTCACGAAAAAAGACAAAAAGGAAAAAAAAAAGATTTACAGCTGTAAAAAGAAAATAATCATAATCACCTAGAGTGGTATTCTTTTTTTTTTTTTTCCTTTTTGTCTTTTTTACTGACTGGCAACGGGATCGCAACCCTCGGTGTTGCGCCCGCACCACGCTCAGCCAGTGAGTGGGAACCGGTCTCCACATGGGATCCGAACCCTCCGCGGGAGTGCTGCCGCGCTCCCAAGCAGCGCACTCTCCAGTGCACCACCGGGCCGGCCCTAGAGTGGTATTCTTAAGCATCAGATGAGAAAAAGCTTATTAAAACATTAAGTTAGTTCCTGACGCATAGTGGGTCTTTAATGTTTAAGGATCTGAGAGATGAATCTAGTAGAGAGATGAGCATAACATACGCTGGAATTGGTTTCATCATCCTGTGTTGCCACTAAATTCTTTACATTTCAAGGCAAAGATTATTGTCCATGATAAAATGTACCTTCTTACAAAGGAGTTTGGGATTTAGCATAGCATTGCTTATAACCATTTGCAAACACACATTAAATGAATGCCAATTGACAAAATATTTTCAGGTTATTATTTAATACTTTATTGTGCAAGTATTCTCAAATAAGATTTTAAAAAATCCTTCTTGCTGACAAACAGGGGGGAATGATAAAGCATTTAAAACACTGTAAGATACTTCCTGTTTCAGCTCTGTGTGCAAAGAGCTTAGAAGTCCTCAGTCTTGTCCTTACAATAAAAAATAAAAATGAAAAATGAAGAAAGCTGAACAGATAGAAAATCAAGAACTTTTCTTGGATTCTTCAGAGAATAGAGGTTGCAAACAACTGCTCTGAAATCTGGGAAG
>NW_007806950.1:0-1047 GCF_000696425.1 Galeopterus variegatus | reverse complement strand
AAGTGTGTCCCCTCCATTTGCTTGTTGTAAGAACTTCAAAAAAAAATAATTGTGGTTGTTGTATCTTATTTAAATCATCCATGGAAAGATGGATGGGAAAGAAACAAAACAATAGATGAAAATATTACACCCTGTCTTATTCAGGAGACTAGGAAGAAGAACAATGAACCAGAAAAGAGTGGGAGATAGAAGATTAAACAAATTCAGGCCAGAAGAAGGCAAGAGTCAGCTGAGAATGTAAGGCAGCTCACAGCCCGTGAAAGCTAGCTCAGAGAGTAGCCAAGCAAGTGGACACCTTGGGGATACCTGTGGAGACACCTGTGGCATGGTTTTCCTGAGGTGGGGGATAAGAAGCAGAAGGAAGAGGCCATGAGGTGTGAGGTGTCTGGTAAGGGATTACAGATTTATAAGAGGATAAAGGGAGATGGGAAAGGGAAAAGTCAGATGGCATAAACCTCAGAGGATACAGAAGAATGCCAATCCCCACCTTGACTGTGATGAGTGTGGGAAGAGGTGACTCTTTAAGAAAGAATCCTGAGGGGGCGGTGCCTTTAGAGAGCTGGATATCAGGGAGGACCAGAGGAAGAAAGTGGGCCACAGAAGGTTGAGAATGCAGGAGACTGTATTTGACATGGAAAAGGAGTTCCAAACAAAACAAAACAACACAAAAACAGTGTCCTCAGAAGGAGAGAGTCAGTGGTAGGAGGAGCCTCACTCTGGTGAAGAAGCCCAGAGTCCTAAGAGGATAGGAGGAAAGAGACTGTAGGTAAAGAGGTGCGGCAGTGCATTTGGGGACAGGGCTCTGCATGGAGACGTGAGTGGGGTCCACTGGCCCCAGATATCCCAGTTGGCTTAAAGTTGTTTCAGGGTCAGACCCGGAGAGGATCTCTCAAATCTCAGCCAATGCCGACTCCCTGTATGTGGTGAGGACCATCTGTGACTGGATGGGCCCGATGTGCCAGGGCTTAGGGGATGACCTCAGCAATGGGCTGGTGCTGTTCATAGCCGTGGCCACAGCCCCCTCTGTCCTGGACAAGGCTGACTACA
>NW_007806949.1:0-1047 GCF_000696425.1 Galeopterus variegatus | reverse complement strand
AAGAGATATAATGTGGTGGGGCAAGGGAAAGGAGGAGAGTGAAAGAGGAACAGGTAAGGGGTCACAAAAATCAACCACAATGTATACTGAGAAGTTAAAATAAAAAAAGAAATGGTGTTTTTCTTTCAAAAGAAAATAAAAGAAGTATAAGTAGTATAAATTCAAAGACATGCACACCAAGATGTTATTATCAAACTGCCTAAGTCAAAGACAAATGGAGAATCCTGTAAGCGGCAAGAGAGAAGAGACTTACCACCTACAAAGGATCCTCAGTAAGACTAACTTTCCCTTTCTCTTCAGAAATATGGAGAAAAGAAACTACTCTAATGAAAAATTTAGAATGCTGAAACAAAAGAATTCTCAACCAGGAATTTTATATCTTCCAAAGTTGTTCTTCAAGCAACTGAGAGATGAGTAAGTCTTTCTAAGACAAACAAAAGCTGAGGTGAGTTCATTATCACTAGGTCTGCTCTACAAAAAAATGGTAAAGGGAGTCCTTCAGGTTGCAATGAAACAACATTAGACAGTAACTCAAATCTGCATGAAAAAAATAAATACTTCTGTTAAGATAAATAATTAACAAGTAAAAAAGCCACTGTTGTATTTGTAATTTGTAACTCCACTTTTTATGTTCTATAGGGTTTAAAAGACAAACGCATATAAATTTATAAAACTATCTTATTGAGGAATAATACCTAAAGATTTATATTGAGTTAATAACAACATATAGAGTGAGGACAGAAATTCTGTATTAGAACAAACATTTTGCATGCAATTGAAGTTAAAGTGCTGCCCAATTGATCTATATTATTATAAATTGAGAATGTTCAATGTAATGCCCATGGTATCCACAAAGAAAATTTCTAATATATACAAAAAAGGAAAGAAGAAAAAATTTAAAAGGTTTATTAGAAAAAAATCAGTAAGCCAAAATTAAAGCAGTAATAGAGGAAATTTGGGGGGAAATAGTAAAACATACAAAAATAGAAAAATAGCATAAATAAGTCCCTTCTTATCAGTAATTTCTTTAAAAGTAAATGGGCTATA
>NW_007806948.1:0-1047 GCF_000696425.1 Galeopterus variegatus | reverse complement strand
GCCTGCTTCAGAAAGATGTAGGTGACTTTACAAACTGACAGGTGAAAATCCTTGTCTGCTACAGCTGCCCAGGACTGCTTGGAAGAGAGGGTCCATTGTGGGCAGTTGTTGAAAAAGGAAGCTTCTGAAAAAGAAGACCAACCACCAAATGGGCTAAATCTTGTTTCCTCTATGAAACGCACTCAAACCTTTTGCTTTACTTAATTGGTCCTTGCCCCTGTCCCCGAAATGTACCCTGTTCCCTCACACCTTTGTATCACTAAGGGTCTGGAGCCCATGTCCTCAAGTGGGTGAGGATAAGGGGAGGGTGCTGCCTGCTGGCCTGTTGCTCTGTCAGAACTTGTTGAATAGTAGTAAAAACAACAGCTAACACTCATCAAACACTTGCTATGGGGTCATGCTGTTTATGACTTTATTTCCATTGTCTTGTTGAACACCCCCTACCGCCATCAAGCCCAAGAGGCAGCTGTTCTCTATAGATAAGAAAAGTGAGACCTAAAGAAGTTATGCAGTTTGCTTCAGGTCCAGGCTAAAGAAGGGTGGTTCTAGAATCCAAACCCAGTACGACGGGGATAAAAGAAAACTCAGCTAGGTTGACTGCTTACAGTCCTTTTCTCTTCTGAAGAAGTTTGCTAATTACTGCTTGCTCATTCTAGTAGTGTGTGTGTGCGCGCGTGTGCGCATGTGTGTGCGTGCGTGCATGCGTGCGTGTGTGCGTGTGTACACATGCACATACACATGCACATTGCACCCATGCAAATTATGATTATTAATACAGGAGAAAATTAAATGAAGCCCAGAGAGGCAAAATTAAATCCTATGCTAAGTTGCTGAGTCAGGGAGAGTAAGGAAAGGGGATAAGAGCCCACATGAGAGAAATTTGAGGAAGATAGCATATGGGGATAGGGAGAGGAGACATTTGGAGACTTTGCTAAATGAGATATCTGGATGGAGGAAAATGTTTAAAATGTTGCATAAGTTTCTGCAAGTTAGCTAAGGTTTATATAATTTTCAATCCTTTTGTGTATGTCAGACTTGAGTTTTTGT
>NW_007806947.1:0-1047 GCF_000696425.1 Galeopterus variegatus | reverse complement strand
AATACAATGATGCCTGGAATGAGTACATTTATATCCCTTGCAGTGTGCTGGAGTCTTTTTTTGTACATACTTTTTAAAAACTTTTATTTTTTTCTTCTCACTTTACAATTTTTCTAGTATGCATATTTAGCAGTATGACATTGGGCAAGATTTTTAAAATTTCTTCAGCCTCAGTTTTTCTAATCTGTGACTACTCTATGCAACCTCACCGTTTTTCCCATCCACTCCCTGTCTTTCTTGGTGTGCTCAAAGTACCCATTTGAAAGTATTAAATAATGGGCCGGCCTGTGGCTCACTCGTCGAGGGTTAAGATCCCCTTACCGGTCATCTTTTAAAAAAAAAAAAAAAAAGAAAGTATTAAATAAGGATTAGAAATCGCCATACCCTTCCTTAGTCAGTAGCTACCATAGCCACACATATGTGGAAAGGTAAGGAAGTTTAGAAGAGACAGTGTGTTTTATTTTATGTAGTTCTGTGTTGTTGGGATTTTCTACAAGCTGAATGTGTTTTAATATAAAATGAAAGATGTATTTTAAAATTCTAAAACTTCTCTCCTCTTCCTCCAAAATTAATGTCGGAAAATTTCCTAAAGCACACTATTACAGTGAGCCTGTTGGAATTTAATATCTGTACTAGTCACTGAAGATTTTCAGCTTTTAGGTTAAATATCAGTGTGTTTTATATGTAAGTAAATATACGTATATGTGTGATATGTAGTGTAGTAAAGTGTAACATGGTATAATAGAAGTATATGGATTTGGTTAGATTTGTGTGAGCTATTGAGATTTTCCGAGATAGTCTTAAAATACTTTTTATTGTACATGTGTTAAATGCCAAGGACTGTGACATGTGCCATACATTTTTTTTTTCCATTTATCTCCACAATGTGAGATAGTGTTATTTCCCACTTTCCCACTTTCTGGAAAAAAAACCTGAAACTCAGAAATTAATTTGACCAAGCACATATAACTGAAGTGACAGAATTGGATGAAAACCCAGTTCTATCAAGTATTGCTAACTTCTCAATTTGTGTTTTATCTGTTTTCA
>NW_007806946.1:0-1047 GCF_000696425.1 Galeopterus variegatus | reverse complement strand
CAAATCTACCACCAGCCATGAGTGGCCGCTCCCTCACATTGCTGGGTACACCTTAAATGAAAGAGAAGCTATAGGTTTACTCCAAAGTCTCGCAGATGGGATTCATGACTTGGAGCACATGCGAGCTTATGCATGTATGCATTGTTTTCACTCATTCTCTCACTCATGTACTTGCTCACTGCATGTGGTCTCAAGTGCAAGCATTTACCTGTGTGTGCATCTGTCGGGCATTCTGTCCATAGGTCAGCCAGTCGATGTTTACTGAGTTTCTACATTTTGCAGGGCTCTGTGTTGGGCTCGTAGAAGAGGGACAAAAGTAAAAAAGGCAGCAAAACCTCTGACTTTGAGGGGTTGGTAATTTAGCAGGAAAATAGAGATATGAACAAGCACCCTGGCAGGTGATACGTACTATACTGGCTGTAGATAGAAGTGAATAGAAGGACCCCAAGGATGGAGAAATGAACTCTGTGATGGCAAAGCTCATCCACAGTATCACAAAGGCTCTGGATTTCAAATGCCCTTGACAAGAGTTCATCAGGCAGAGAGAAAGAGGAAGGGCATCTCATGAAGGGGGAACAGAAAGAGTAAGCCCAGAGGCCTCGTGGCCTTATTCTATTGGCTGGAAACTTGATTGAAAATTCTCTATTCATCAGATTAACACATTTCAAAGTGATGTCTGAGGTCCAAACGGTCACTATCACCCCCAGTCTCACCTTGCATCTGCTGCCACACTCCAGCAAGTATTTCCTGCTGGAATACCTTTAGTTCGATGTGGAAGAGTGTTCTTTTTTTTTATTTTTCATTTTTATTCTTTTAATAATAGCACAAGATTGGAAATAAGCCAGATGACCAACAATATGGGATGGGTTAACGAAAGATGGGTATACCACACAATGGAATGATATTCGGCCATTAAAGATTTTTTTTAAAGTATATATATATTTCTTTTTTCGTTAAATTTTTATTTTGTCAATATACAATATAGTTGATTATTATGGCCCGTCACCAACACCTTCCTCCCTCCTCCCTCTCTCCCCTCCCCCCCAA
>NW_007806945.1:0-1047 GCF_000696425.1 Galeopterus variegatus | reverse complement strand
CCATATTAGCTCAGAGCCCACCGCGTTTTCATTCTCTTTTCCCTTGGTGGCAGTATTTGTAACACTGTGTGGCAGGAAGACTAGCCACACAGTTAAATGGATAATGCGGGGTTGCCACGGCCCTTAGTGTCAAGGCGCACTGTGACAGGTGCGCGATGGCCAGGCCACGTAAGTCATTCAATCTTGAAATAAGACCACCACGCGGTCTACACACCATGCTAGCTGTGCCATGGCCTTCTCAGTGGTATAAAAATATGGACATGTAATTACTGAGGGAAATTAAAGAACATACTCTTTAAAATATCTCCCATTTTCCTACAGAACAGTGGGAATTTTAAAAATGCAATTATTTACTCTTTCTCACGGGAATTTTAAAAATGCAATTATTTACTATTTCTCACTCAAAAATTTTTCTTTAAAACGGTTTTTGGGAACAACTCTCTTTTCATCATTATAGTAAAAGATCTAGTTTAGTGTAATGCAGAATTTGAATTTAAAGAAAAGTAGTTATCCATCAAAGCCTTATTCCTACAGAATATCTCATTTTTACAGTTTAACACTCAGTTTTATTTTGTAAAGCTGCCATTGTGGCTGATTCTCAAGTGAGCTGCCTCTCATACATGGCAAACTTTTCTAACTACTTACTGATATTTAGTGCATGCTATTGATTTTTATAGATGTCTTACAAAATAATTTATCAGACAAAACAGAGAAAATAGACAAAGAAACACATTTCCCTACTTTTATGAATCATGCATAAGGAGCAAAACCCAATACATTATTTGTCAAAACTGGATGAAAATGCATTTACTTTTCCTCTTTAAAGCTCCAAAGTTTCCTTTTTAATCTACACTATTCTTTTTCCTTTGAGTCATTCAATGTTGTCCAACATAATCATTTTATCTCCAAATTTATTTTTGGAGCTGAATTTAAATTTCACATCTGATGAGAAATCTGAAATGCTTTCATTTACCCATCTCCACAAAACTCCTGCTTAAGCCTCTAAAAGTCCTTACTGGCAAATAGAACCAAATTTCAGAAGGAAGT
>NW_007806944.1:0-1047 GCF_000696425.1 Galeopterus variegatus | reverse complement strand
CCTGCAGCCCTGTCACAAGTACTCATTCCTCCCAAAGGACATGTGACCCTAATAAATGGTGACTGAGCACCACGAAAGGAGAACACCTGAAACTTTGGGGGATTATAAAACACTAGCTTGGAATTGATGCTTATTCCTAAGAAAGCAAAACACCTCTGTGATCCACTAGTTCAAGTGGAAGGATTATAACAGTCAATTGACAAATGGAGTTTTATCTCAAGTCCAAATCACAGTGGGCACAGTAGGTCCAAGGGCCATCCCCACAGCAGGCAACCAGCAGAACACCCACCTTGGCTCTCCAACCCATAGGATGAGAGATCTTGTTGCAGGAAGGTCCAAGCAGAGTCTCTGAAACATCCCCTCTCTGCTAGGATGGTAAACCCAAAGCTGCGCTGCATCCCTAGAGGACTTCATAGGGGATGCAACACCACCGTCAAAGACTCAAAGGAGGAAGACATATTCAACAGATCTGTTTGGCCCGTTGGGAGGTGGATGGATCTGAAAGGACGTGGACTATCATAAACTCAAGCAGGTGCTGATGTCCAGAGCAAATCAGCACATCTGGCGTGCAGTGCCTTATGCTTGGTTTTCTCTCCACCAGTTTCCAAGCACCCCCAGAAGCAATTTGTTCTGACTGGCAAGCCAACAGCATACTTGCGTGTTTTGCCACAGGGTAGAGATCTTGATGGTCTTGACATCGCATGGAAAGCATACTGGTTGCTGAATTGGCAACATTTTCCAGATGGAACCCAATGTACAAGAAATAGCAAATACCTTAGATGCCTTAGTAAAAAGACAAATACAAGCCAGAGGATGGCGATGACTCCTGTGGTCTAAACGGTGCATTGGGATATCCTCTCCAAGGTGTTTCACCTTTTACCTGTTGTCCCCTGATGGGTCTTTATTTCTTATTTATTGAAGAGGAGATGTATCACATTAAATGTTTTATTCTGACCCATTTATCCATCAGGCTTCCAGTTTGGAGGAGGTACCAGAGGATAAGAGGGTGACCGCAACAGGCCCAGACTCCAGACCAAGCTGCTCTGT
>NW_007806943.1:0-1047 GCF_000696425.1 Galeopterus variegatus | reverse complement strand
AGCACAAGTTTTAAAAGTGAGTCACTTCAAAATCCAAGAACCAAAAATTCAACTAAAATTTCAAATAAAAGCTGAAGGACAAGAATAATCCATACAAATTTTAAACCCAGAAGTTCCTCTTGCTTAAATTACTTTCACACTCCAATTTAAACTCAGAAACATTATGTTGCTGTCACACTTCTTTGTTCTCCTAAAGTATTTTAAAAAAAAAAGTCTGTATATAGCTGACAAAAAATAGGATCCTGTCTGCCAGCAAGTTCTCTATTCACAGCTCACATACTGTAGAGTTGATGCAGAATACATGGTTTTAAAACACCCAAAAGCCTCTTCTATACTGGCTTACCACTGCAGTACATTTTTGCAGCATGTTTGCACTACCTACAATACATGCCTTGCATAAGCATGAATTCCTTTTGAATGTTTAAGTCATGCAGTATTTTCACACGCTTTGATGTTGTGCATATGAAAATGATCATCTAAATTTTGGAAGCGCAATTCCTTGTGCCTTTGACATTGAATCTAATACTGCTCAACTGACATAATTTTAAATTCCATCCAACAGAATGCCAACAATGTCTATTACAGAAGGTTGACATATTTAGCTCTCTCAAATATGGAGTTAATTTAACAGCTAAATTGGAAACTTCTGGGTGTATTTTTGAAAACTAATTCAGCATGAAAATTATTAATGAGTTAGAATTGTGATAAAGTATTTACTTTTTCCTCATTTCTTTATACAGAAAGATCTGTTGCTTCATGTCAGATAAATCTCCAAGTGGCAAAATGCATTCTGTTGTTGGAACCCCAAATAAACAGTTTAATCCTAATGTGATTTTCTGAATTACAGATGAGACCCATTGGTCATGACGGCTACCATCCCACCTCTGTGGCTGAGTGGCTGGATTCCATTGAGCTGGGTGACTACACCAAAGCCTTTCTAATCAATGGCTACACATCGATGGACCTGTTGAAAAAAATCTGGGAGGTTGAACTAATTAATGTAAGTTGGTCTCTTACTGACACCTTAGCCATTCAACCCTTGATAAG
>NW_007806942.1:0-1047 GCF_000696425.1 Galeopterus variegatus | reverse complement strand
GTGTCTCTCATTCTGTGATTTGTCTTTTCACTCTGTTGAGTCTTTTCTTTGCTGTGCAGAATCTTTTTAGTTTGATATATCATTTGTCTATTTTTTGCTTTGGTTGCCTATGCTTTGAAGTTCTATCCATAAAATATTTGTCCTGACCAGTGTCTTGAAATGTTTCCTCTGTGTTTTCTTTTCTTTTTTTTTTTTTAAAGATGACCAGTAAGGGGATCTTAACCCGTGGCCTTGGTGTTACCAGCACCACACTCTCCCAACTGAGCCAGAGGCCAGCCCTCTCTGTGTTTTCTTCTAGGAGTTTTATAGTATCAAGTCTTTGATTTTTTTATTTTGTATATGATGAGAGATATGGGTTTAGTTTCATTCTTTTGCATATGGATATCCAGTTTCTTCAGCATCATTTATTGAAAATTAATGCTTTGTGGCTTTGCCGCTGGAGTGGGCTGAGGCCTTCAAGGATGTGGGTGGATTCTTGAGCCCCTAGGAGGGGCACATGGGTGCCAAGTGGTACCCTCGCTGGAGTGGGTGGGAAGGCAGGAGGGTCCTCTGCCAGTGAGTGACATGTGAGCATTGGGTGGCTCTGTTGCTGGATTGGGTGAGGTTACTGGAAAGTCAGGGCCTTGCCTGGTGGCAGGACCAAACACTTGGCTGCTCTGCTGCTTCAGTGAGCAGACCACCAGTGTTTATGGCAGAGGGCCTTGAGTGGCTGGGTTTCAGGCTTCCCAAAGGAGCTTGCCATTGGCTTTCTTTGTCTTGGAGTGGCCTCCCTGCTGTCCTGGGTTGCCTGCAATCTTGGGTACAGAGTGCTGCATGGGTTTGTGTGCTAGGATCACAGCTACGCTGATGGGTACTGTTGGTGTTGTGATGCTCTAGCCCTCTGGGTGGATGTGGTGGGATGTTGACAGGACTTCAGGTATGTGAAGATGCAGGACTGATTGGGCCCCAGAGAAGGATGCACTCTGGTGGTGGCTCTTCCATCAAAATGGCAGCCTGGGACCTGGGGGTGGGGTGGGGAGGACACAGCATAAATTCCTTCTCTAGAAA
>NW_007806941.1:0-1047 GCF_000696425.1 Galeopterus variegatus | reverse complement strand
TTATATCTCCATATTTGACATAGTAGAAATCTCAATCCATTTATATTGCTTATAATTTTTTATATGTTTGGATTGATTTATGCCATATTATTTATATTACATATTTTGCTATTTCTCTTTTCTTTCTTCCTTATTTGTTTCCCATTGGAATATTTTTTCATTTTTTCACTTTTTGCCCCCCTTTTGGAAATTATACTCTCTATGTTATTCTTTTATTGATTATCCTAGGTATTTTAATATGAATACTTAAAGTGTGAAATTAATCAATATTTTTCCTCTCTTCTTCAATGTTTGCTTCCATCACCTTTATCCCAACTAGTATGTTAACAATGTTCGGTATTTTAATTCTATCTTTATGCCTTACTATTACACGTTATTTCCATTGTTTTATACAGTCGATATTTGTCTATGTAACAAGTATTTATCAATGTATTTCTTAGATATTCTTTTCTGGACCTCTAACCTTACATCTGGGCTCATTCTCCTTCTCCTGAAGTACAGCACTGAGAATTTCCTTTCATGTGGGTTTATTGGTGATAGACATAGTTTCTGCTAGCTGAAAAGTGTAGTTTATTTTGATCTCATTCTTGAAAGATAAAATTTTAAGTTGACTGTTATTTTCTCTTAGCACTTGGAAAGTAATATGACACTATCTTCTGGCATCAATTGCTGTCCAGTGTCTTAGTTTCATTCAGCTAGAATAACAAATTATCACAAATATATTGGCTTAAAATAACAGAGTCTTATTCTGTCACATTTCTGGAGGTTATTTCTTTCACATTCTGTTGGAAAGGACATATTCCTTCTAAAGACTCTAGGGAAGAACTGTTCCTTACCTCTTCCAGCTCTGGTGGCTGCCAGTGTCCCTTGGCTTGCAGCCACATCACTCCAATCTCTGCCTCCATGGTTGCACTACCTTCTCATCTTTTCAGTAGCCAAATTCCCTTTCACCTAGATTCTTGTGACTGCATTGAGAACCCACCCAGATTATGTAAAATAATCTCCCCATCTCAAAACCATTAACTTCATCACATCTGCAAAATCTCC
>NW_007806940.1:0-1047 GCF_000696425.1 Galeopterus variegatus | reverse complement strand
TTTGTTCATTTGTTTGTTGAGCTGAATGGGTTAAATAGACGTAACAAGTATTCCTAATAGAAAAAGGAAGTACTTTACTCCTTAGTTAGGTAATTTCTAAAATGCTTATTTCAGATATTCACAGAACTCATCACCATCCTCAAAAATTTCCTTTCTTCGCCTTGCAATCTAAATGGCTAATCTGATTTCTCTTTAGGCTAGGTCAGAAGGAATGACAGGTAACCTTCAGGAAGATAATCTTTCCTGAGAGGCTGGGGACCTTCTAGAAAAAGGGATGGTAACTCCGGTTCAAGGAATTTACTTCTCAAATTATAAAGACTATTTAGAAAACAGAAATCCTGACCATGAAAAATATTACTTGGTAGGGATTTTCTACATTGAATGCTTTTTGGTACTTGGAGTTAGGTTTTG
Source organism: Galeopterus variegatus (assembly GCF_000696425.1). Taxonomy (NCBI): domain Eukaryota; kingdom Metazoa; phylum Chordata; class Mammalia; order Dermoptera; family Cynocephalidae; genus Galeopterus; species Galeopterus variegatus. Next base: position 636 of record NW_007806940.1, on the reverse strand, counting down.
ATTTGAACTTGTATTCTCCAGCCATTAATAAAAGAATTAATTCAAGACAGTTTAGTGAAAACACGTAGAGCTAATTTGGGGTTCAAATTTTATTACTTCTGAAAATGGATAACTGGTTAACATGTTTTCTATTTTCAGAGTGAAAAGGTAAAACCAGAAACCAGATAGGATATTTTAAGTTATCTTAAAGATTCAGGCTCCTCCTGTTTCTTAAAACACAACCCTTTACCTTAGCTGAATGTTTGTCTATCTTTTTCTCCATCTAACAGAAGTGTATTTTTCTTCAAAAACTGACTTGACTTTAAATCCTCCATTCCTCCATCTGCCTGTGTCATGAACATTCATTCTTCCTACTCCTATATCAGAATAGTAATACATGTGAAATATGGCACATAAAATTATCTCCTATTTGGCTATCTTGTTGATGAGAGAATCCAGTGGTGTTTGGGGTCTCTCCCATGTGCACAAAAAGTAAAGTTACTAAGCAAAATCAAGTTTGTCTCCAATCTTTCAAAGGATTAGAATAATCTACCAGTAGAGTGTTTTAACCCCAACAAAATTTACACATTAGGGGCTGGCCCGGTGGCGCACTGCTACAGTGCGCCACTTGGGAAGCGCGGCGGCACTCCCGCTGAG
>NW_007806939.1:0-1047 GCF_000696425.1 Galeopterus variegatus | reverse complement strand
TAAATTAGCTTGATTGCTTTTTATCAGTCGCAGCTGCACTGTTTAGCATAAAAATGCAAAACATCTAAAAAGCATTTGCCTTGCAGCATCCTAGAAAGATGTTTTTAGTTAGTTTTAAGATGTTTCAAATTTTTATTCTGCACAGATTCTCTGAGAATGTATCCAGAACATATCTAGTTACAGAGAATTAGTACAGATATTGTAAACTTTGAGAAAATGAATTAAAGAAAATATGCTGTTTTATGAATTACATATTTAGAATTTGAGCTTTTTAGCTTTTAAATGTCTCTCATAAGTTAAACAGTTCAGCAATATTTGTTGCAGTGGCCAAGCCAAGCAACTGCTGCTAAACATTAAAAAACAGTCATTGGAACTTTTCACATAATGAGCCATTTGACCTTTCTTGTGGAGCTGTGACATGGTTCGGTGGAAACTGGCTGTTGTAAAGTTAGGTAAAACCAGCTTTGTCCTGAAATCCTATGAATGAATTTCAGGCTGTCATCTTTGCTTTCTCCCTGGCTTAGATGGTTTTGTGATGAGAATGGCTGAATTACTAAATGTCTTCTCGTGCGGCGCTGCTGAGAGCAGTCTCCTCCACGTAAGGTGCCCCAGTTCTCTTTCTGAACCAGCTGTTGTTCTTCTGATTTCCCCTTACTTGGCAGATTTTGCCCTTTGGTACTTTTGGACATTATCAACCCCAACAGTCAGAAGAAGGTGCACTCTCAGAGCTGGAGAGAGAGTGAGGAAGATTGAGCGTGAGCTGGTTGCTTCGTCATCTTGTTTTTGTCTAAACCACGTATTGGACTTGGTTGACAGAAAGTGAATCTTGTATAGACAGTGGAACTGAAGGGCAGGATTTGAGTTCATAGAACACAGCCTCATGGACACACCAGGGGCACGTTCCTTCAGCATGGCCTCTGGGTTACAGTGCATGCCTGATGTTGGGAAAATATAGGAAAATGGTCAGGGCCTCTTGGATATTCAAAATCTTTCTGAACATTTGATGTAAATATCCACATGCACCCAGGTGTTCCTTGGTTATCTAAT
>NW_007806938.1:0-1047 GCF_000696425.1 Galeopterus variegatus | reverse complement strand
TACCAGCATCTAGCTAACATCATTTGCTAGAATTGTTTTGGACCACTGAGAAAACAGGGCAGGAGGATTTTTCTACAACAGGAGATAGCAGGAGGGCCTGGAAGAGAACACAGAGTCTGAGTGATAGGAGGGAAAGTAATCCCAAATACATGAGAATTCACCCTTTCCAGTTCTCACGAGGAAATGAAGAGAGTGATGTATAAGAAGTGGAATTTGGTTTAATACTAAAATCACATATCTAGTAAATTGGGCAGTGAAGATTCAAACTTTTGCCTGAAACCACAACATTAAAAAACAAAATGACAAAAGTTTTTTTTTTTAAAGCAAAATAATGACAAATATGTGGAAAATCCAGTGACTAGGAATATATATATATATATATATATATGTATGTTTACCTGGCAATCTTTATTTAATTTTACTTTTCTCATCTCACTTTATTTAGTTTTACTTTTCTCATCTCAATTCCTCATTTTACAAATCATCTCACACGGTCCCTGCTTTATAATCTGTTAGCAAATCCAGTGTCTCTTTCTAAGCTCTCTTTCTGCTTCAATACCTTCTTTTTTATTGTAGCATAATTGATTGTACATATCTTGGGGTACAGAGTTGAATTTCAATACCTGTGTGCACTATGTGATGCTCAAATCAGGAGAACTAGTATATTCAGTATTATACAATGTAATCTTTTTGTGTGTTTTTTTTTTTTTACCAATTCTTTCCTTACCACCCCTTTCTTTCCCTTTCCCATCTCTGGTAACCTCTGTTTTGTTCTCTCTTTTTGAAAGTTCAACATATTATTGTGAACTATATTATTGTTGTATCTTTCTTTCTTTCTTTTTTTATTTGGGAATATTTACTGATGATTGATTTCTCATTTTCTCGAAAAAAATTCTCATTTCTTGTTGACTATTACGAGTTTCTTCTTGATCATTGAAATATAATAACTAGCAAGAATTTATTGTGCCCCTATGTCAGTGCCCACATTTAAACTAGATCTGTCTTAACTGTAATGTCTTTTGACCAAGTAGTTTTGATCAAATTGTC
>NW_007806937.1:0-1047 GCF_000696425.1 Galeopterus variegatus | reverse complement strand
ACACACACACACACACTCACATGTACAGCTAGATGACATACTGCTAGAGTGCAGCCCAGCTGGGAATTCACCTTCATAAATTTAAATAAAGTACTAAATATTCATTTGAGAATAAACATTTTGGAAAATGCATATTTGTTTCTTATTTTATATTTATGGTTCTTCTCAGCATTGTCAAGAGGACTGTGTTGGTTCTCTATTATTGCATAATACACTACCCTAAAACATAATGTCTGAAAACAGTAACAACAGTTTATTATTTCTCACTATTTTGTGGTTAGTCTGGGGTGGTTCTACTGCAGGACTTGTGTGTGCTCAAGTATGTGGCCCAATCAGCTGATGAGCTGGCTTGGGTTGGACTCAGGTGGGACAGTTAGGTCTCTCTGCATGTTGTCTTTAATCTTCAAGAAGGCTAGACCCCTTTATGTGATGGTGGAAATGTTCCAAGAAGGCAAGCCCTAATGTGCAAGTGATCGCCAAATGTCTGTTGCTGACCCATTGGGCCAAAGCAAGTCACATGGCCAGCCCCAAAGTCGATGTGGATTTTTTGTGTTAACTTGGCTAGGCTATGGTACTCAGTTATTTAATCAAACGCTAATCTAGGTTTGCTGTGAAGGTATTTTGTAGATGTGGTTAACATCTGTAATTGGTTGGCTTTAAGTAAAAGAGATTACCCTTGATAATGTGTGTGGCCCTCATCCAGTCAGTTGAAGGCCTTAAGAAAAATTTTGCCTCAAGACTGTGGCATCAACTCCTGCCTGAGTTTCCAGCCTTGCTGGGCCTCACAATACATAGCCATTTCCCTAACATAAATCATATGTCCTGTTGCTGTGTTTCTCTCAAGAACCCTGACTGACTCAGTGGGAAACTAGATAGGGAGTGGATGCTGAGAGGCACAATGCATTGGGTCATTCCTGTAACAATCTATCACAGTTTGTCCTTGGGCCCTGTATTACTTTTTGTCCTCCAAGAAGGAGTTTCCAAGATGGGATTAGACAGGCAGTAGAAGTATTAGGGGAAATGTCTGTGAAAGATGGAGAGGAGGGA
>NW_007806936.1:0-1047 GCF_000696425.1 Galeopterus variegatus | reverse complement strand
AAAAAAAGCATTAACTATCAGAAGAGGGTAGCTACAAACATTGGATAGAAATCTAGCTTAAGATATAAAATTACTATCAAGAGAACATATTGCAGAAGTTTTAAAAAATAATGGTTTAAAAGTAAATCATTCACTTATCTTAAACAATCTGTTAGACTTCTTCCTGGTTTCTAAAGCTTTTATGGAGTCTAAGCATTTTTGATGTTCTTGTTTGTTTTTAAGTCAGAGGCACACATATAAGTTAAAAGCAAGATGATGGCGAAAAAGAAAAATGTTCAAATATATAGTTAATTCACATGATTTCTTGAGTATGTATTTAGTTTGTTTTTTTTTTTTTTTCTTTCCTTCTTTTTTTTTTTTTGGATTCGCTATAAATATTCATGGGGTAAAAGCTGACCGTCACCACTTGTGCCCAAGATGTGATGACCAGATCAATACTGGCAGAATGTCCATTACCACAACTTGTGGTTATACCTCGTGTCCCCCACCCAATTAATCCCCAGCCTCCCTCCCCATCCCTGCTTCCCCAACCCCACCTTGCAACCCTAGGTATGCTCTATCCCTCTGCAAGGCCAATGCACCACTGTGGTCTTCCTTTCCTTCCTTCTTTCTCTTAGTTCCCACTTAAGTGTGAGGACATGCGGTATTTTTCCCTATGTGCTTTGCTTATTTCTCTCAACATAATTTTCTTCAAGTTCATCCATGTTGTTGCAAATGACAGAATTTTATTCTTTTTACTTAAGAGTAATTTTTCATGATGTGCATATACCACATTTTCCTTTTTCAGTCATCCATAGATGGACACTTAGGTTGGTTCCTTATCTTGGTTATTGTAAACAGAACTGCAATGAGCATAGGAGTGAAAGTCTCCCTTCAACATGATGATTTCTATTCCTTTGGCTATGTACCCAGAAGTGGTATTGCTGGAATGTATGGCAGATCTATCTGTAGTTGTTGGAAAAACCTCCATACTGTTTTCCATCGTGATTGTACTAATGTACAGTAGCACCAACACTGTAGGAGCATTCCCTTCTATCCACACCCTAA
>NW_007806935.1:0-1047 GCF_000696425.1 Galeopterus variegatus | reverse complement strand
TGCGGGCACAACACTGAGGGTTGCGATCCCATTACCGGTCAGTAAAAAAGACAAAAAGGAATTTAAAAAAAAAAGAAATGAGTAAAATAAAGTACCTGTTCCTTGTGAATACTTCTAATGTATCGTTCCCCTTCCTGGTTTTACATTTATTAACTTATTGATTTATAAACAGTGAATATAGCTCTTAGATCTTCTCTATCTAAGAGATATTGATAAAATTGCTCAGACAGATCCTAAAAAAAATACTACCACAAATTTTCAATCATTTAATTAATTTACTTTTAATTAAAAATAATTGTGTGTATTTATGAGCTACAATGTGATGTTTTGATCTATGTATACATTGTAGAAAGATTTAATCAAGCTAATTAACATATCAATCACCTCACCAACTTTTTTGTAGTGAGAACATTAAAAATCTATTCTTTTAGGACTTTAGAAATATTCAATACATTACTATTAACTTAGTCATCATGCAGTGCAATAGATCACTAAAACTTATTCCTCTTTTGTTTTAGTTTTTGTTTTTTCGATCAACATCTTCTCTTTCCCCATACCTCCCCCCAGTCTCTGATAACCACTCTTTTACTCTGTTTCTATGAGATCAACTTTTCTAAATTCCACATATAAGTAAAATCATAACAGTATTTGTCTTCCTGTGTCTGGCTTGTTTCACTTAGCATAATGTCCTCCAGCTCCATCCATGTTGTCACAAATGACAGAATTTCTCTATTTTTTAAGGGTGTATGGTATTCTATTGTTTTATGTACCACATATTCTTTATCCATTTATCTACTGATGGACAATTAGGTTATTTCCATATCTTGGCTACTGTGAATAATGCTGGAATGAACACAGGAGTACAGATATCTCTTCGACATACCGATTTAAATTCCTTTGGATATATACAATGAAGTGAGAGTGCTGAATCATATAGTAATTCTATTTTGGTTTTTTTGAGAAACCTCCATGGTTTTTTCCAAAATGGCTATACTAACGTACATTCTTACCAACGGTGTCAAAGGGTTCCCTTTTCTCCAGATCCTC
>NW_007806934.1:0-1047 GCF_000696425.1 Galeopterus variegatus | reverse complement strand
AACACATAGAGTTTAGGCTCTGTAAATAGACCTATGGGCAGATCAAGCAACAGAGATCCTTTGTGATCAAGAGAATCCTCTGCCTTTCTCCTTAGGGAAAAATGGCATAAAAGCTAAAGACAGAACAATGATGACTCTACTGTTTCCTGGACTCCCAGGCCGGCAGCAATATGTGGGCTTGGGTTTAAGCCATTTTCCTCTTTCTTTCCGTTAATAAATGGACCAGTTGACCATGAAAAGTTGCCTGTCACTGAGACACAAAAGCAATCAGAGGAGGAGCTGGGCTGAATCATCCCAGCGTTGCATGGGTTGCGTGCAGGTCAGCATGCTCCACTGAACACGAAGAATTCCAGACCCTTCCCAAGGCTTATACCTCCCTCAGTGCCTTGAGTCCCTCTCCCTCCCATCCCTCCTCCTGCTCACCAGCACCTTCCACGTTGGCCTTCCTTTGGCATTTTGAACACTTCGAGCTCTTTCTGACTTCAGAACCTCAGTGCTTGACTGCTTTCCTGTCCCAAACTCTTTCCCACTCTACACCTGGCTGGTTCCTACTTATTCTTCAGAAAGGTCTTTCCTGACCCTACAATCTGAATCCTATCCCTGAGTTATATATTTTTTATAACATCCTGAATTTTATCTTTAGAGAATTTATCACTCTTTGTAATTTTATGGGTTTTTGGAGAATTTAACACTCTTTGTAATTTTATGTTTTTTTTGTATGGCTGCCACTTAAAGTTTACATACTAGTTAGGTAGTCAGTTTCATGATGACTACTTGTTCTCAGGGACTATTGGCATGTTAGTTATTTTGACTTGTCATTACTGAATAACATCACAGATAATCAGTATGCATGCTCACAAGTCCCTGTCAGCTCTGCTTTCTCAGGATTTCCCCAGATGACTAAATGATCAGTAAGCAGCTCCATACAAAGGCTTCATAATTATGTTTAACCAGGTAGAGCCAAAGACATACTTCACCATTCCCAATCTCTAGTGTCTCTCCTCTTTCTAGGCTCAAATCTGATTTTTCACCCTTAATTGCTTGTGA
>NW_007806933.1:0-1047 GCF_000696425.1 Galeopterus variegatus | reverse complement strand
TCACTGGTTATACTCCTTTTAGCAAATACTTCTAAAGCTGACCTACCTGGAACCCTCTGAAAATACTCCCAGCTGAACTGACTCTGAGGGATGGACCTAATTATAACTTAGTCAACATTAATTGACATGATAAGACAGCTTTATTAGTCAAAGCTATCAGGCAGAGTTTGGTCTGATCCTAAGTCTACGTCTTTGTATCTATTATTGCATTTGAAGGCCCATTTACCTGTGGAAAAGACTCCACTCTTGCTTGCTAAGATAGGAAACATTTCTATTCCTGGTGGCCATGTGGATCAGGGCCTCACAGGGAACATGTGGAGGCCTCTCGCAGTAGAAACCTTCTTGGTCTCGAGCGTCCAGATACTGGCACAATTCAGCACTTGTGTTTGGGGTCAGGCCACATTCAGAGAGGACTTGAGAGGCGCCATTGGCAAACTTGCCAATGAAGATCACCCTGTCATAGCCTTGGTTCCTTGCCCTCCAGAGAGCCGATGCCCCCTCACTGGGGTGAATGAGCAGGAGAGACAGGGAGACCTGGCCCTCCCAGAACAGAGTGAATCTGACAAGGTAGGTCCCGTCGTTGAAGTCAGTCACCTTTCCTGCAGCACCTGCCTGCAGGGCTGGGGAGAACATCCTGGCCCTCAGGAAATCTCCACCATATTCCTTCCTGTGTCCTAAGTGGTCCCTCATCTCCAGCAGGATGTCCAGCTGATCCCCTCTGCAGTATGTGTCTCTAGGGTTGAGGATGGTGGCTGTGCTGTGGGTGGCACTGGTTGTGGTATTCACATGGATGAAAGGTCTGGGCGGGATCAGCTGGTCTAGTTTCTGCATGATTTTCTTTGTTCTCAGCTCAGTCTCTGTTGGTAAAACTGCTGGGTTCAGTGATGCTTCAGAGTGTGAGAACTTTGTGAGGATGCTCCACTGGTTTGGGGTGATAGGGTTTCTCAATCTGAACAAGAACTGAAGTATTGAAGGGAAAATGATACGTTATCAGCAAGTGATAGGGCATGCTTTTCAATGTAAATTATTATCGTTAATTTTACATCT
>NW_007806932.1:0-1047 GCF_000696425.1 Galeopterus variegatus | reverse complement strand
AAATCTGTAAAGTCACTCTCTCTAGGGCATGTGAGAAGTGTGCGAAGTGAAGACACAGAGAGGTGACCGTTCACTTAGCTGAGGTGCACTCTAACGGGTTGGCGGCTGCCTGAGGGGATGAGGCTATTATCATTGCCAAAGCCGCGCCCCTGACGTTGCCCACACCAGACTGTTACATCTGTGGGAGGACAGGGGGTCAACTGAGAAAAGAATATGCAGAGAGAAGCTTTCTGGCTTCCTAAATGGATGGGGTATAAATGGAAATGGCTCACTGAGTTTAATATTCTCAAACTGGGATGCCACACAGGCCTGTGCTGCTCAGACTGAATGTGCTGTGGTTGCTCTAATTGGTTGGATGAAAGACTCAAAATTCAAAATGGCAGCATGGTGTCAGATTTGCGAGTAACGTTAAGTGCTGTTAAAAGTTTCACTGGAAAATGTCACTAATACATTAACGTTAGCGGAGGTACAAAGACATAGAAACATGTATTTGATATAAAATCAACACATATGAAATCAATCCAGTTATACAGTGCTCTGTGGCACAGATTGCCAGGGTGCCTATCACATGAAAGGGGAGAAGAGCAAGGACGAGAATGTGGAAATACACTCATATGCATGTGTCCATCTGTAGGACATCACCAGCAAAAAAGCATCGAAGCCAATAATGACTATGTATTCCCTAAAGCTAAATGCTAGAGCAGCCTAAAATATAATTTTCATTAAAAATAAATAGAATAGTTACTAGCAGTAATACAATTACATGAATTATCTGCTAATGTGTTGACTTTCATAAACAAATGCCTATGTAAGCAAGCCATCTAGGCTGTCAATATCCCACCGTTGAAGAGAACATGTAATGCTTTTGGATATTTGTGATTCTTGCAGAAGGTGTGGAAGGATCAGTTTTTCACCCAGCATGAATTTTTCCCCTATCTCATTCTCCCTTACTTGCGCGCGCACAGGCACACACACACACACGCACACACACACAAATTCCTTTTATAACACTATTTCTCCCACAAGACTACCATTCCCATATCTCTC
>NW_007806931.1:0-1047 GCF_000696425.1 Galeopterus variegatus | reverse complement strand
TCAGCTCTCTGACTGCAACCTCACCTAGACTTTCCCTTGGCTATAGTGAGAGAAAGCCATACGGCAATTGGGGAGGGCAATACAGTGCCAGTCTTTGGGTGAACCGAAAGGCCTCTAGGACATAAAGATGATTACGCAGACTAGACTACTGCTCCGCTTATAATACTGTTCAATTAATTTCCCATTGCTTCTGTAACAAGTTAGCACAAACTTTGTGGCTCAGGACAACACAAACTTATTATCTCACACTTCTGACAGATCTCACCTGGTTGAAGTAGAGGCATCAGCAGAGATGTAATCCATTCTGGAGCCTCTACGGTGGAATCCTTGCCTTTGCAGCTTCTAGAATCATCTGATCCATTAGCTTCTGGCCTACTTCCACTTTCAAAGTTAGCGATGGCAGCTTGAGTCCATAGGCCACTTAATTAAATGCAGACTTGGTAGGGGCATCCCCTGACCAAACCAGATTCCTCCTCTTCAGTAAATGAGAGTAGCTGAGGGAATTGTCAGACTGGACCAAGAGGACTTGGCTAGTATCAAGTGCTAGTTATCATATTTAGTTAGTGGAGTTACCATATCTAGTTAATAAGCACACCAAGTGTTTACTGCATTGGGAAACTTTGAGACACCATGAAAATAGAGACCAGAGCCTGATTCTGGTATATTCTCTGCTATCATCTAGTTATTTTACCTTAAATGAATCATTTAAATTATAAGAACCTCAGTTTACCTTTGTGAGAATTATTAAATAAAAATAATTATTATTTTTAAGATTCTTTTCTATTCTAGAATTCTATGAAGTCAACTGAAAAATCAATAAGCATTTCATCCTATGTGGCTCTGTTTATTATTGTATATATATATGACTTTGAACAAACGAGGACTGAAATTCCCTGAAACCAATCAATCAAATACAAAAAAAAAAATGTAGTATAAACCAAGGATCTTTCTTAAAGATGTGAATTATTCACAAGAAGCAAATTTTTAAAAAACTACCCAACTTGAAACCTTTATAGACTTTAAAAAAAGGGGGAGGTAGAGCAATCA
>NW_007806930.1:0-1048 GCF_000696425.1 Galeopterus variegatus | reverse complement strand
TGTTCTCACTTATTTGTGGGAGCTAAAAATAAATAAATAAATACACAAATAAACTGGATGACGGAGGAAAGAAGACACAACAATCAAAATTCCTTGAAGTTGATACAACAAGTGAACAGATATGAGATTGCTGGGAGGGAGGGGGGAGAAGTAGGAGGGAGGGACGTGGGAGGGGAGAGAGGGAGGAGGGAGGGAGGTTTGTTTTGGTAATGGGCCACAATAACTACATTGTATACTGACAAAATAAAATAAAATTAGAAAAAGAAAAATAAACAATGAAAAGTTCTCCTTCGACAGTGACACTCAGTTGTCAGATGTTCTAGCTGTCAATGTAACTTCAAAAAGTGTGTATACTTGACAGAGTCATGACTTAATGTTCTAAAATCTTTAGTTGCTCTATAAAACTTGGAGATACCATTTTCTAGCACTCCCCAGAAATTATCTGGTGCTGTGAAATGTAACAATAGGTGTTAGAAAAGTCAAAGTCTGCTTTAGTTTGTTTCTAGACAATTAAAATATATATAGAAAAAAATAAAAATCACGGAAACAGGTTATAATTATAAAATTGGTCTTCAAACACTAAACAGAAGAATAAGTCTCTTCCATAAATACCAAGTATCCTGTGTTTAGGAGAAAGAAAAAGGAATATTTCTTTGTTTTAATTTATTCATATATGAAATAGATAGTTATCTTTCCTGGTATTCAAAACATATAGTAGGGCCTGCCCGGTGGCGCACCGGAGAGTGCTCTGCTTGGGAGCGCAGCGGCGCTCCCACCGAGGGTTCGGATCACATGTGGAGACCAGTTTCGCTCACTGGCTGAGTGCGGTGCGGGCGCGACACCGAGGGTTGCGATCCCGTTACCGGTCAGTAAAAAAGACAAAAAGGAAAAAAAAAAAACATATAGTAATTTAGGACAAAGCAATACAACTTTTAGAATACTATAATAGAAAAGACTATTTTTATGCCTTCAGGGCATAGAAGAAAGTTTTAAATAGGACTCGATATAAAAATGCTCAAATCAAAATGGAAAAGATTTATATATTCAA
>NW_007806929.1:0-1048 GCF_000696425.1 Galeopterus variegatus | reverse complement strand
TTTTTTTTTGTCTACCTGGGTCATTTCAAAAAGACTATCCTCAAAATCAGAACTTCTTTCTTCTGCCTGTTCTAGCCTGCTGCTCAGGCTATCAGTTATGTTTTGTATTTTGTTGAGTCAATCTTTCAGTTCCATGAGTTCTGTTACATTCCTTTTTAAGGTATTAATCTCTTTATAAATTTCCTCCTTCATATCCTGGATTTTTTTTCTCATTTCACTATGTTGTCTAACAGTCTTCTTATGTCTCAGTGAGTTTCCTTAAGATTGTTGCTCAGAGTTCCTTTTCAGTCATTGCAAGGGTTTTCTGCTCTATAGGGTATGGTATTTGAGAATTACTGTACTCTTTTGGTGGTGGTATATTTTCTTGGGTTTTCGTATTTCTAGTATCTTTATGTTGATGTCTGGTCATCTGGTAAAGTAGTTGCTTCTATTACTCTGGAGTGGGTTTTGAGGAGAGAGATGTCCTCTTCCTTTTCTGTTCTCTGCTGGTCACTCTCCTTGTGTCAGTGCAGTCTAGTGGGCCAGCTGCACAGTGGCTATAGTTACTGCTGTGGCATTGAGCCACTTTTATGGCAGCTATGGCTGTGGTGGGCCACCTGTGCAGAAGTGGTGTTTTAAGAGTATTCTCTTGCTTGCTTCCAAGCAGGGAGTTCTTCCCTCAGCTCCTACCTAGGACCCCAGGCATGATCTGCTCCTTGCCTGCTCCTGGGCAGAGAGGGATGCCCTTGGATCCTGTCTAGGACCCCAGGTGTTGCTGTCTTGCCTGCTCCTGGGCAGAGAGGGCTGCCCTTGGCGCCTGCCTAGAACTCTGGGTGCCACTCTCTTGCCTGCTTCTGGGTGGAGGGGGCAGCCCACCCTTTCCTCCTCTGGTCACCACTCTTTTTTTGGTGGCACTTAATTCTTGTTTCATGGTGCATTATCTTCTCTTATTTCTTTAATCTTTAATTCTCTTTTATCTCTTTCAATTGTAGTTCATTTGGAAGTTTTCTTTTGCTTTCTGCATTGTTAGGATTCTCTCTCCTTACTTTGTGATTTGTCTCTGTCATCC
>NW_007806928.1:0-1048 GCF_000696425.1 Galeopterus variegatus | reverse complement strand
TCTCACTAAATATCCCCCTTTATTTTGGCCTCCTCTTGCATTCTCTCCACAGGCATGCAAACACCATAAAGTCGTACACAAGAAGGAAAGATGGCGGGGTAAGTTCTGAGGGCATCGAAACCATCCCATAACCCGTGATTTGTTTTTACGCAAGTCACTGAGAGGGTAGTTCCTTTCTGGTAGCAACAGCAGGATGAGATCCATTGTTTCTTTCTTTTCTTTTCTTTCCTTTTTTTCCTTGTAAAGGATATTTGAAGAAAAATAAAACGAGCAATTTTGAAAATCAAAGAACAAGTTTTGCTAGCACGTATGTATGCTTACTTTTCTCAAATATTGGGCAGATGATCTGACTGTTGTTTGTATCTTACTAATACAAGGTTTTTGGAACAAATCCTGCACTCCTAGTTTAAACTGCAAAGACAGCCGCAGAATTTTATCTTCTCACTAGGAAATTATTTTCTCCATATGTGTTTTGATGATGACAGGCTTTTTTCCATCTTGCAGTTCCTCCTCCTTGGGGGAACAGAAACGTATGGAATGATTTCTGATTTGATATTTGCTGTTCTACTCATGTATCACTGCAGTTTTAAAACTATCCACAAACTTGCTAACAACTTACTTTTAAAACAATACTTTGGGAAAAAGAGAGGCAAAGGGAAAGAGAAGAAAGAATCACTTAAAATAATACAGTTGAGGATATATGTGAAATATTTGGAAGAAGAGATGATTCACTGATTCTCCTGGGTGCAGCGCATTGTGTAAATCTACATGTATGGGGGCCAGGCAAGCTCATTTCTAAGCTAAAATTCTATAATTCTGCTGCATAGGGAGTGTCACTGTAAGCAATGGTGTTTTCCTCTTTATCTCACATAATTCAAAATTGTCATAGTTTATCACTAATTCTAAGACAAAATGATGGAGCATCTCTGTTTACCAGTTAAAATGACACAGCTATAGGATAGTAATGTAAACACAGTTCAGAATTCACAGTTTATTAGCTTTGAAACCTTAGTTCTTAATGATTTTTTAAACTGAGAGGATTGGCATT
>NW_007806927.1:0-1048 GCF_000696425.1 Galeopterus variegatus | reverse complement strand
GAAAGAGGCTTTAATGGAACTTTAATATATGATGCCTAGAGCTAGGGGGATTGGGGGGTCACAGTGGAATAGTATCTGGCTTATATCTGAGGGATTCATTCATTCAGTACTTTTTGTATAGTACAGGCATTATTCTAGACACAAGCAAATACAGCAGTGAACAAAATGGACAAAAATTCTCTGCCTTCATGGAGCTAACATTGCAGTGGAATTTAGAGAGCAAGAAATTTTGGCTAACTACAAAGATGAGTTTGGGGTTTGGTCAACGTCTGCACTCTCAGAGGTGTAAGGCAAAGCTCCACTGAAGGTGTTTCTTTGGATCAGACAAAGGCTACTGAAGAGGATTACATATGTTAAACTAAATTTGGCCTGTGGATGCCTCTATACTTGAGCCCTTACTTAATGAACTTCAGTCTAACTTAGTATGTAAAGTAACTGAAAGCCTAATTTAGGAGTACACTTTTGTAACGAATAGCTGAGTCTCAGCCAATGACACCAGCAAAGCTTGAGTCAATCCCAGGCAGCCAACTGTTCAAACCATAATCAAGTAAGGCAAGCTGTAACCAATCAAGCTTGTCTCACATCCATTTTCTGTCCATAAATGCTGCCTGACCACATTGAAGGCTGGGGTTCTTTGAATCTGTTTTGGTTCTTAGGGCTGCCTGATTTGCAAATTGTTCTTTGCTCAATTAAATTCTGCTAAATTTAATTTGTCTAAAGTTTTTATTTTAACACAGAAAGCAGCTGGAAGTATACCCACATATGCTAGCAATTAACATTGAACTAACAGCCAGATGAGATATATTTACCCAAGTGCAAAAATGAGAGATTACCAGTATTTTCTTGCTGGGGTAGGATGAGAATGAAGGTGTTTTCAAAGAACCCATAAAGTAACAAGTGCCAGCTGTAAACACCTACCAAGCTCAAAGAGTACCAACCTTTAATCACAGAGCTAGTAGCCAAGTTGAGAACTTTCTTGCCCCTTCTTCTGTTTCAGCTTGGAAGAGGTAAGGCAACCTAGTTGGTGTTGGTGGTGGGAGGGGGCATT
>NW_007806926.1:0-1048 GCF_000696425.1 Galeopterus variegatus | reverse complement strand
ATCCGTTGCCGGTCACAAAAAAAGAGACAAAAAGGAAAAAAAAAAAAGAAATGTATAAAGGGGATTCGAGTCAGATCACATAGAGCCATATAGGTCCCTGGAAATCTTTAGTTTTTATTTGAATGACTTCAAAGACAGAGGATTGGAAATAGGGAACTATGACCAGACATCCCTGTATGGGAAGACTGATTCTTGGGAAGTTGAGATTTGAGAATTAAGGCTGTTGACAAATTTTGATTATCATGTACACTGTGCTATGTAATATACTGTGAGAACTACAGAAGTAAGATGAAATCCTTGCTTTGATGAGCTGATAGTCTAGATGAAGAACTAAAACAAGAATATGATAGAATGTTTAAACTGCAAAGAGCTTTAGGATAGTCTATAGCTTTTCCTTAACCAAAGGAACTTGAGCCAAGAAAGGGAAAATGATTTACATGAGGTTATATAACTAGTTATTGGTTCAGGTAGCACTAGAAATAAGTTCTCTTAGATTCAAAGTCCAGTATAGCAATAGCATGGAGGAGCAGCTGAAGAAAGAACCACATTTATAAAGCACTTCTGCAAAATAGATAAGTGTTTGTCCCATTCACTTGCCTTTATGATTTCCAAAGATCTGCCCCATAATTTTGGAGAGAAGGAATGAAAAGCAAAGCTGATACCTATGTTGATTAGTAAACCTAGCAGCAGATCGAAAGACCAAGAGCTTCTGTATTGTAGTAAGAAAAGCATTCATAGTTTTCCATATAAAGACTGTATTTTCTCTCTAACAGAAAGACTCTATTTTCTGGAATTTCTCAAGGCTACAAACAAAAAGGATAAGGCAAGTAAATCATTAGCATTTGTGTTGATAAAGCTAGCCTCTTTCAAATCAAAATCAAAGACCATTGGCTGGTAAAAAATAATGTCCCCTGCCAAAAAGTCTTTTCACTGAAGTGCTACTACTGACATACCCCAAGATAGAAAAACCAATATAATTCAAGCACCTACTCCAAATGATCAACACTTCCAACTCAACCTGACCAAGGATATAGTACCCAAATAAGTA
>NW_007806925.1:0-1048 GCF_000696425.1 Galeopterus variegatus | reverse complement strand
AAATCTTTTGTGTCTACAGGCTAGACCACCTGGGGGTGAACACCAGGTCACACTAACAGCAATCACATAATATTTCTCTGATTCTACTCCTACTGGTTCTGCAGAAGTTCTGGTCCTCCTCAAATCCCTCCTAATTAGTTTTTGAATTCTCAGGAACTAGTCCTCTCCGCTATTATGCGTCATCTCCAATCTTCCTCTACTTTTCAGCATCTCCCTTCAGAAACGTCTCCTGCTGTTGATGCTGCCACAGAAACCTCAAACACCCCGAGGCCTCGTCCTGGGTGTGACGCCCTCTTCCACCAGCTGCTGAGGCCAGTTCAGCTCCACACTTAGCTTGTTTATACTCCATCAACAAATCCACCGTGTCAGAATCACAGCCATGGGCTACGAAGCAGTGCAAATGTGCAGATTGTAGTGAAACTGCCCTTGTGGTTTTTACAGGCTTTTTATTGGAGTCCATGCTCCCTTGAGTATCTGTGAGACCATAGTTTGGGGGAAAAAACAACAGAGTCTTCTCAGGATCACCTTCTTTTTTGCTGATTCTGTTCCTGGGCTGAGCTTATGATATTTGATTCTCTTTTACCGATGATGAAGTGTCACTTAATATGTTCCTCAGTCCCACATGCAAACCTATGCCAGGTAGGTCTCTTCAGACAGGCCTAAAGATGTTTAAAGCTTTGGATGAATACAATTTAAGGTGTCCGGGCCTCCTAATACAATGGGGTAGATAGGATTCTGGGTTTTGCCTTTTTCATTTTACATTTTGAGTGGGTTTCCAGGTTACTACATAGTTATCATTATATAAGTGGTTGTATAATAAATATTATATAGGATGATATGCCATAATTTCTTAATTGTTCTCTTTGAACATGTAGGTTATCACTGATTTTTCTCTGGTCAAATAATGTGAATTGAATTTAAGTGGTCTTGATTGTGTGTTTTACTTTGGAGATACACAAGTATATAATAGTTAAGGAAATTATCGCTTCTGTAACCCCCAAATTTTAGGAGTGTAACACTTTTTTTTTTGTCCTTTTTGAGACCGGCT
>NW_007806924.1:0-1048 GCF_000696425.1 Galeopterus variegatus | reverse complement strand
CCTATAATTGAGAGACTCATTTTCTCATAGATAAAATGTAAAAAACAAAACAAAACAAAACAAAAGCATGATTCAGCCTTGTGCCTAGTAGGGGAAAACATGATCAATGGAAGAAATTGCTGCAAAGTTGCACAATTTTTAGATATTTGTAAGTTTATTGAAGTATTTTCCCTTTTGACAAAGAACATTCAGCTCCCCTGGGATGATAGTGAGCATTTAATGGAGAAGACAGAATGAACTCTCTTTCTCTCTAAAGCAATTTCTCAGTTCATTTATTTGTGAATGCAGAGATGCATACTCAAGGAGAAAATTTTCCTTAATGAGACACTAACAAGATAAGAAATGTGTATAACATATTACCAGTAAGTTCTAATCGCAAAGATAAAGTGAGGAAGGAAAGTAGGAAGTGTCAGACTGAGGGTGAGAATTGCAATTTTGGGTGGGCCATCCACATCCAGGAATGCATTATTGAGAATGAGACTTTGTAGTAATAACACAAAGGCTGAAGGAGGAGAGGGTAACCTGTGCAGAGATCTTGGGGCAAGGATAGAGGATACCAAAAAAAAAACATCATAAAAATATGAGGTAGGAGCATGTCTGGATATTGGAGGAAAAAGTCTGTCCAGTGTACGTTGAGTTGCGAGCAGGAGTGGGGTAGGAACGAGCTAGGAAATGAGATGGAAGAGATGATAGGGAGCCTCACTTTGACCATTTGCAAGGACTAGACATTTAAAAACATCCATACAAGACTTAAAAACAAACGTAGATCTAAGAAGAGCAGGAACTTCCTTAAACTGATATAAGACAGCTACAAAAATATCTAGAGCACATATTATACGTAAAGATGAAATGTTGAAATCATTCTCTTTAATATCAGGGACAAGCCAAGGATGCTCATGTTCATGCTGTCACCATTTTTCTTTAATATTGCACTGAAGGTCCTGGCCAGCACAGTTAAAATAGCAATAACAACAAGCTAGAGTGATCAGAAAGAAAAACAAACTGTCAGGATTGCAGATGATATAATTGCTATCAAAAATCACCCATG
>NW_007806923.1:0-1048 GCF_000696425.1 Galeopterus variegatus | reverse complement strand
CTTGCCTTGGGTCTCTCGGGAGGCCCCGAGGTGCTGGTGTGGTGTGCCTGGCTGTGGGAGGAGGTTATTGTCCCCTTCTCCATGCCTTGTGTCCCCAGGAAGGCCGTGAGGCACTGGTGTGGTCTGCCTGGATGTGGGAAGGGAGGGGTCTGGTCCTGGGCTTCAAGCCTCAGGTTCCTGGGCGGGCCACGAGTTGCCTGGTGGTGTGAGTACTTGTGGGCGTGGTTCCGTTATGTCCCCTGGTGGGCCCCAAGGCATTGGTGGTATGCCTGGGTCAGAACTAATTTTTTTTACCTCTTTTTACTTCTAAGATGGGCGACCTTCCTGTGGGAACAAGTATTTGAGCTGTGTAGTTGAGCTAAATTTTTGCTTTGGTGCTGTTTCCTTAGGGAAGGCTTTTTGTGCAGCTCAGAGTTTAATGGTTGACCTTACAGGTCCTTCTGGCTCTCCAGAGACTGGGTGCACCTGGCTTGTTTAGAAGCTCTGATCTGGGCCTGAATTTTTTCATCAGAAGGCACCCCATGCAATTCTGCATTCCTGACTAGTCTCCTCTGTGTGGTCCTGTGCCAACTGGGGGAGGATCGGCTGTCCTTGCTGTGTTCCAGTATTTTCCCAATGGGCCCATTTCCCCCGTTCCTGTGCTCCAAACACTTCCACAGGGATGGGCCCTGTCCCACTCCCTTGCACTGACTCACTGGCCTCTGAATGGCTCCATGGCTCCACTTTTTTCAGCTTTTTTGGCTCCTCGCTCCTGCATGGGTTCCTCAGCATCCCTATCCGTGGTCTTGCTGTCCTGGGGGCCACCAAGTCCCTCTTCTCCCCTGTCACCTCCAAGTAACTCCATCGGAAGGGCACAGCTGTGGCTCCTGCCAGCTCTTTCTCCACGTGCTCATCAGCTCCAGCATTAAAGTGGCCATGGCCCGAAATGCTCAGAGCAGTTTTTTCTTTTTCTCATCGTGGTTTCTCCCACCTTCATCTACTCTGTACGTCTCTTCTCCTATTCTCCCGAGCTCCAGCGGCCCCAGCTTGGCTGATGTTACATTTTTCT
>NW_007806922.1:0-1048 GCF_000696425.1 Galeopterus variegatus | reverse complement strand
TGCTCTTGAACACCTGCTGCGAGTTTCGACAGAGCCTGGGTGACAGCAGCCAGGCTTGGGTCGTCTGGCAGTTTCCCAAATCAGGCCTTAATCCAACCTGGCAATTTCTTGCCTGACCTAAGAATGAAACAAGATGACTGGGCGCTGCTGATACATGTGCAGCCGCTGTTGGGGAGGGAGAAGGTGACCCGTGCATCGCCTCCAATGCGCTGCACATGGCAGAACGTGTGTAAAGCCTGTGCTTTCTGTCACCTCCTGGTCACACAACTCCATGGTGTTTGCCACTCCCGGCTACTGGAGGACCACTCCCCAGCCATTTTCCTGAGGACTGCACCTTCTGCTTCCTTTTCGATCTTATTGCCAAAGTCCGCCGCTAAACTGGACCCCAGCAGCTCCCCTGTGCCGGGAGTCCTAGATAAACAGCGCCAGCCCTTTTCTTCCCAGGCAGGAACATTAACAAGCTGCTTGTCCCTTCCCCTGGCCCCCATGAGTTCCACGGCACACTTGTCCTCCTGCCCCAAGTCTCGGGTTCCACCCCAGTGCTGGCGGGTGTGGGCCTTTAGGAAATGAGTTATCTGGAGGAACCTCCATCTTAACTGTGTCACAGTAGAAGATGGCCTTTTAGACATGCCTGGGCTAGGAGGAGACAGACCGGGATGTCAGTTGGACTACCAAGTGCCCACGTGTCTTTTGCACTGGAGGGACAGCTTACCGCGTGGCTTCCTGGGTACACAGGGTCATGCTGATCTGAATGAGAGCATCCCAAGTTCCTGGTTCAGTGACTTACCAACTTTTCTGACAAAAATATTTATTGAGGCATATCATATGCACCGTGATAAAAAGTGGTAAACAAAAGAGATGAAGCAAAACAAAGCCTTAGTGCTGGTAGAACTTACAAACAGTCCTCAGCAGCCAAACGAACGTCACCTTTGGGCCTCTGCAGAAAGCCAGGCTTTTGTGAACCTGAGGAGGGATTCTGGAGCCAGGTGAGGCCTGGCCAGTGATGGACAAGGTTCAGCAATGCTGGGCTAGGAGGCCCTGCCGTGGA
>NW_007806921.1:0-1048 GCF_000696425.1 Galeopterus variegatus | reverse complement strand
TGTGTAGTATTTTTGGTTGGCATATTTTTGTTATTTTAGCACTTTAAATATGTCTTCCCACTCCTTCCTGGCTTTCAAGGTTCCTATTAAGAACTATTAAAAAGTCAGCAGATAGCCTTATAGATATTCCCTTATATTCTTCTTTCTTGCTTCTTTAAAGATTATCTCCTCATCTTTGAACTTTCACAATTCATTTATAATATATCCTGTAGTATTCTCTTTTGAATTTATATTTCTTGGAGTCCTTTCAGCTTCCTGAATCTGTATGTTCTTATTCCTCCTAAGACTTGGGAAGGTTTCAGACAGTATTTTTTTTTAATAAACTGTTATCCCCTTTCTCTCTCTGTTATCCTTCTGGAGATCCCATAGTCTGCATATTTTTATATTTGATGATGGCCCATATGTCCTTTATGCTTTGTTCACTCTTTTTCAACCTTTTTTTTTCTTTTTGTTCTTATTGGCTTACTGCAAATGATCTGTCTTTGATTTTTACCAATTATTTCTTTTGCATGATGGAATGGAGTATTGAAGCTATCCGTTGAGTTTTTGCAGTACTGTCATTGTATTTTTCAGCTCTAGAATTTCTGTTTTATTCTTCTTTATTGTTTTTACTTTTTTAAATGTCTGATTTTGTTTATGCATTGTTTTCCTAATTTTATTTAGTTGTCTATATGTATTTTCTTACATCTCACTGAGCTTCCTTGAGATGATTAGTTTGAATTACTTTTCAGACAATTTATTTATCTTCATTCAGTGGGAGGGGTTTACTTATTGGAGCTTTATTAGTTTCCTTTGGTGGTGTCATGCCTAATTCTTTGTTATATGTGTATTCTTGTATTAATGTTGGGGCATTTGAAGTAATGAGAAAAATTTTCAGTTTTTGCAGATGGGTTTTGGTAAGTTAAAGTCTTTTTCTCTTAGTTCTCCAGGCTAACGTGATTGCCTCTCAGATCATGATTGGGTCAAGTTGGATTTTGGTCACATGGCTGCTGCTGGGTTTGTAGTGGAGATTGCAGTTAGAAGGCCTGTTACCAATAGATCTAGTGAG
>NW_007806920.1:0-1048 GCF_000696425.1 Galeopterus variegatus | reverse complement strand
CTGTTTCTGGCTTCACAGAAAGCCTTAAAAATGTCCTAAATTTCCCCAAACTCAAGTTATAGGACGTTGAAGTGTATCGTTCTGTAGTTACCCTTTAGACTCTCAGAATCAGCTGTCCGAGGTTGTACTGCGATGCTTTCCTTGGCTCATCTTGGAATCGGTGAAGTTGAACATTGTCAAATGTGACTTTGAAATGCAGTGTTGTCATTCTTTGCAGCAATAATGACTTCAGAAGATTCCTCCAGGTTATCTCAGCATGGCCTCTCCTGCAGAATCGTCATAAACTTTGGTTGGCCAGGGGTTCTGCGACTATGTCCTCTCACCGACTTTTCCAAGTTCATCCGACAGCTATTGTTAAACTTGCTGGCTTAGAAACCCTTGGTTGGTTGTTTTGCCCTTTTAGAAAATAATGGACTAATCTTTTCCTCTCTTCAGTCCCTCATGAATCTACTGAACTTTTCAAAATGTCATAGAGGGAGTCACTAGTTAACTTTTCTCTTTCTCTAACATTCTGATGCTTATTATCAGGAGACCTAAAAGTATGTCTTCTTCTCCACATTTATTATTTTAAAAAAATTCTATTATATGCACGCTGACTAATGGTGCTTCTGTCCTTTTGTAGGTCTACTTTTATTTTCTAAAGATGGATAATATCCTTTTTTTTATTTTAATGAGAGGCCAGTGACTCTAAGGCAGTGACCCTCTTGTTACTGTGGTGACACTGGTTTAACATTTTTCGGAGGCTGTTTTTTGCTCTTGTTCCTGCTCATACATTGGATTAAAAATTGTGAATAGAACTGGGAGAGCTAAACTTTTTTCTAATGGTAGATTGTCTACTAAATAATGAATTGAACCCACAATGAAGATTCCAAAACTCTGATGTTTGTCTGGAATTTGCAAATTACTGTGTTACGTTATTTAATAAAACTGTCTTCATAGTATTGATGTTACATAAAATAATTTCAACACATACAATTCTGAATTGACTACATTTTTACAAAACAGGTTAATTTTGGGCCCTGAATTAACCATAACCTTAGCTCTATCC
>NW_007806919.1:0-1048 GCF_000696425.1 Galeopterus variegatus | reverse complement strand
TTATATCTCCATATTTGACATAGTAGAAATCTCAATCCATTTATATTGCTTATAATTTTTTTATATGTTTGGATTGATTTATGCCATATTATTTATATTACATATTTTGCTATTTCTTTTTTCTTTCTTCCTTATTTGTTTCCCATTGGAATATTTTTTCATTTTTTCACTTTTTATCCCCCTTTTGGAAATTATACTCTCTATGTTATTCTTTTATTGATTATCCTAGGTATTTTAATATGAATACTTAAAGTGTGAAATTAATCAATATTTTTCCTCTCTTCTTCAATGTTTGCTTCCATCACCTTTATCCCAACTAGTATGTTAACAATGTTCGGTATTTTAATTCTATCTTTATGCCTTACTATTACACGTTATTTCCATTGTTTTATACAGTCAATATTTGTCTATGTAACAAGTATTTATCAATGTATTTCTTAGATATTCTTTTCTGGACCTCTAACCTTACATCTGGGCTCATTCTCCTTCTCCTAAAGTACAGCACTGAGAATTTCCTTTCATGTGGGTTTATTGGTGATAGACATAGTTTCTGCTAGCTGAAAAGTGTAGTTTATTTTGATCTCATTCTTGAAAGATAAAATTTTAAGTTGACTGTTATTTTCTCTTAGCACTTGGAAAGTAATATGACACTATCTTCTGGCATCAATTGCTGTCCAGTGTCTTAGTTTCATTCAGCTAGAATAACAAATTATCACAAATATAGTGGCTTAAAATAACAGAGTCTTATTCTGTCACATTTCTGGAGGTTATTTCTTTCACATTCTGTTGGAAAGGACACATTCCTTCTAAAGACTCTAGGGAAGAACTGTTCCTTACCTCTTCCAGCTCTGGTGGCTGCCAGTGTTCCTTGGCTTGCAGCCACATCACTCCAATCTCTGCCTCCACGGTTGCACTACCTTCTCATCTTTTCAGTAGCCAAATTCCCTTTCACCTAGATTCTTGTGACTGCATTGAGAACCCACCCAAATTATGTAAAATAATCTCCCCATCTCAAAACCATTAACTTCATCACATCTGCAAAATCTCC
>NW_007806918.1:0-1048 GCF_000696425.1 Galeopterus variegatus | reverse complement strand
TTTGCCTTTAAAAGCAAGTGCTTGTGTGCTAATAAACGGAACTGCCTTGACAGAACCCCTGACGCATCTGAGTGTCCTTTAACTGGGCTGGGGGGCTGGCGGTGTGCTCACCTCTCTTCACGGCTCTCTTGCCCCATCTCCTTCCAAAGGGGACTGGAGGGAAAGAGTAATCCGGGCCGTTTGCTCACTCACCAGAAGAAACGAGGCTAGTGCTGTTCGGGTCGGCTGGCGGCGGACCCGACAGAGTGGTGCCCCGTGTGAGGAGTTTCTTAAAACTTGTGGGTGAAAGATGAGCGAGTGAGGCCCCCGGCTGCTCAGTCCTGAAAGAAGGTCGACGAAGGGTGATCAACCAGCGGAGTGGGCCCCACAACCGCGGTAGTTGCCGTGAAGTAATCTGCCTGTGTGTCAGGGTGAGTACCATAACAGGGGGAAGTCCCTGCACTTCTCTGCCCTGTTGCTCCCTTTGTCCCTTCCTCATGGGGCAACATGGGAGGCGTATATGGAAATCTTTGCTTCCGTCCCGAGCATCAGGAAGTGGCAAAAAGGGATTGGGCGCAGTTCAATGAGGAGAGAAAAAAGGAAACAAAGCTGCCAATGCAAGGCCCTGAGCCACTGAGTGATACCTATGCCCCTACCCTATACCCTCCTTTCCCGGCATATTCACCCCGCCAAAATTTAGCCAAAGGAGAGAAAGCAGCACCTGAAGAAGTGGAGGAGGCTAGCCCACCTTTAAAAATACCCTCGGCAGAGCTGCAGGCTTTTCCTGTTATGGCTCGCTGGGAACCCCCCGCTGTCTGCAGCCCGTGGGGGGAAGTGGCCCCTCAGGCCTATCTGGTCAACGTTGTAAAAGAACTAAAAAAGGCTGTTGCCGAGGCCAGGACTTTATCCTCAGCCTTGCAGGCTCAGACACAAAATTTAACCGAAGCCTTCAAGACGTTTACCGCCCTGATCCCCTCAGGAAACAATACTTCTCCACCCTTCAAGGGGCAATGTTTTGGTTGCGGAAGACAAGGTCATTTTAAAAGCCAATGTCCCAAGGCTAAAGGCA
>NW_007806917.1:0-1048 GCF_000696425.1 Galeopterus variegatus | reverse complement strand
ATATTTCCCATAGCATCTGAAAGCCTCCTGATAAATAACGTACCCTAAGGGGAGAAGGAACCAGTTAGCAAATTTGTCCAGGTAAGGAAAGCTTCAACTTCAGAAGGAGGAGCTTCTAGGGGAGAAGCGAGGGGATTGTTCCTCAAATTTGATTGTTAACTCAGCCATGCCTGAGCTCATATTTATGATTTGCAGGAAGGAGGAAAAAGTATAAATATAAACCAATAAAAGCTTTTTTTATATCAACATCCTGTAAAATATTGAGGCACAAACTACTGTGTTTCAGATTCCTCCTAAGAAAGTATAATGCAGATGGGACACTTTGCCACATTATTCTGCAATATATCTTAAACTTTGGTAAAAGTAATAAACCCTATCTCCAGAATAATATGCATGAAGACATAATTACAACACATTCAACATATAAATTCTGGCAGTTATGTATTCCCATGTAATGTACTCCTGCTAATGCTCTGAGGGAGCCAGGAGCACCAACACAGGAGCTGAGGTGCCTTGCAGTGATAACAGTCATAGAGGAAGCCTCTGTTCTCAGGAGAATTAATGCCTGCCCGGGGAGTGGTGCACAGTGGGTGTGACGGGAGTCTGCCAGGAAATAGCTCTATCGTGGCCACAGAGAAAGTGATGCCATATATATATATTTTTATTTACTTTAATTGACAGGTAAAATTATATGTTTTTACCATGTAGAACATAATGTTTTGAAGTATATAAACATGATGGAATGAGTAAATCTAGGTAATTAACATATGCATTACCTCAAAGTTATCATTTTATTTAAAATTTATTTTTTAATTGAAACCTAATTGATTGTGCATATTTATGGGGTACAGAGTATTTGTGTGCAATGTGTGATGATTGAATCAATATTATTAGCATGTTCACCACTGCAAATTGTAATTACTTGTGTCCCTTTCCCAGTTTCTCCCTAACCCTCCTGCCCCTCCCCCTTTCCCACCTCTAGTAACCATGGATCTGTTCTCTCCTGAAAGTTCAATGTATTATTGTGGCATTTCTTTCTTTCTTTCTT
>NW_007806916.1:0-1048 GCF_000696425.1 Galeopterus variegatus | reverse complement strand
TTCCATGAACTTTTTGAAGATCCCTTGTATACATATGTCAAAATATATCATATTCATGCACCTTTCATATGTGCAGTTTATTATATTCCAATGATGCCTCAATAAAAACATCGCATAGCTTAAGTCCATTTTACATTTTAAAAAAAAGGAATGAAAGGAAGAAAGGAAGGCAGGAAGGCAGGAAGGAAGGGAGAAGAAGGAAGGAAGGAAGGAAAGGAGAGGAAGGAAGGAAGGAAAGAAAGGAAAAGAAAAGATCCCCTGGAGTAAAGAGAAAATACTTTTGTTTTATAGGCCTATCATCTCTCAGTTTCTTCCTATTCTATAAAATTCTCTGCCTGCCATGCATGCAATGGATGTGTAGTAATAATCAATAATTCAAATAAATAAGTAGAGGATAGATTATATAGATAGATGGATGGATGAGCAGATAGATGTGTAAGTGACGGCTTATTTTATGTGCCAAATTGACTGGGCTAAGAGATGGTCAGAGAGCTGTTAAAACAGTATCTCTGAGTGTGCCTGTGAGAGTGTTTCTGGAAGAGATTAGCATCTGAACCGGTAGACTGAGTAAAGAAGGTCGCCCTTACCAGTATGGGTGAGCATCACTGAATCCACTGAGGGCAGAATAGAAGAAAAAGCTGGGGGAAGGTCAAATTTGCTGTCCTTACTTCAGCTGAGCCACCCATTTTCTTCTGCCCTCAGACATCAAAGCTCCTAGTTCTTGGGGCTTTACACTCAGTGACTTACGCCAGCACCCCCTATACCCCCACTAATCCCCCCACACCACCACCACCTCAACCTCAGCTGTGTGCTGAGAGTTACACCACTGGTTCTCCCTGGCTCTCAGGCTTTCTGACTCAGACTGAATCAACCACTAGATTTCCTGGTTCTCCACCTTAAAGATGGCATACTGTGGAACTTAGCCTCCACAATCAGATGAGTCAATTCCCATAATAAGTCACCTCTTGTGTATATTTATATATCCTATTGGTTCTGTTTCTCTGGAGAACCCTAACTCATACAGATTTATAGATAGATAGGTAGGTAG
>NW_007806915.1:0-1048 GCF_000696425.1 Galeopterus variegatus | reverse complement strand
TTCAAGGGACAAGATTATGCAATATTTGTCTACACTCAATATTGAAGAGGAGGAGACAAATTAGTCGGGAAACTTCTAATCATCACCTCTTAAAAATGAAGAAAAGTTTTCTCTGCCAGCAACATCCTTCAAAGTTTTACTTCATTCTGTTTTGTTTTAAGAACTGTGAGATAAAGTATAGCACACCGGTAATAAATGGCTTTGAACTGGAAGTGATACTTCCTTTTTTCTTCTCTAATGACTCAGAAAAATGAAATGTACATACAAACAATTTTCCAGACAGAAAAAGTGGTACTGTTGCAATTTCACATAGACTGCAAACACATAAATACATGAAGAAAGCAAATGCTAACCCGCATTTTCTGAAGCAGCATCTCACAATACATATTGAACATTGAATTTCTAAAGCAAAGACACTCTGCAAACTCAGCATGTTAACTGCACACGTCTTTCTAAGAAATGCCTGAACTTACACAGCAATTCTCAGACACTCTTGAGCCCATGTGTGTTGCTCGGATCAGCTGTGGGTGTGTCATGGAGCCCATGAGTGTCTCTAAATTCTCATCTCCTCAAAATCCATTTTGTAAGCTCCACCTCAAAAAATACCAACAATTCTCAGCCTTGTACACACAAATGTTCAATAGTGGTGGAAGTTTGCTACAATAAAAAGAAGAAAGCTGGGAAAACAGTACCCAGCACTAATTAATGATCACTTGCCTAAGCCCCCTTTTCTTGCCATCAGAAAGGTAACGCGTGAAAATTGAGACGAGGCGGAAGGTGATTTTCGCTACATCCTGAACAGTTGGAGGGAACCACAGGACCATGTGGCCTTTGCTGTGTAAATGTGATGGGGCTAATGTCAGAACCTGTTACCCCACATCTTCCACCATCAGTGGGACAGTCCATGCACGTCAGTTCTCTGTGCTGACTAAATAAAGGGAAACCTACAGCAAAGCGAAAGTTCTTTTACCCTCCCCTTCCTTGGCTAGGGTTGGGGGGCAGGGGGTTTAAATAAGCACAGTGGAAATTTTCAGGACATAGCACAGAC
>NW_007806914.1:0-1048 GCF_000696425.1 Galeopterus variegatus | reverse complement strand
CCATGGAGCTTGCTAATAGGGGAGGCTAAGGAGGTTGTTTTGTCTGCTCAACTGCTGTGGATTGAATGTCTCCACAAACTCATTGAAACTTCATCCCCATTGTAACAGAGTTAAGAGGGTGGGAAGCCTAATTATGGAAATTGAAAGGTGAGGCCTTTAAGAGATGATTAGATTGTGAGGACTATACCCTTGTGAATGGATTGATCCATTCATGGAGTAAAGCGCAGGGTTCTGATGGCTTTAAAATGAGAATAAGTGAAGAGCTTAGCTATCTCCCTCTTGCTCAGCCATTCTCACCGTGTGATACCCTGTGTCACTGTGGAGAGTCACCACCCACTAACAAGTCCCTCACCAGATGTGTTCCCTGGACTTTGCACTTTCCAGCTTCTGAAACTGTAAGAAATAAATTCTATTTCCGTACGAATTGCCCAGTTTCAGGAATTCTGTTATAAGCAATAGAAATGGACTATTACAGAAAATTGGTACCAGGAGTGGGGTGTTGCTTATAACAAATAATTGAAAATGTGAAAGTGACTTTGGAACCGGGTATTGGGCAGAAGCTGAAAAAATTTGGAGGAGTAGACTAGAAAAAGCCTAGATACTGGTGAGGGTTTAAAAGACAAAAAAACTAGGGAAAGTTTGGAACATCTTAGAGACTGGTTGAATGGTGGTAACCAGAATGTTGGTAGAAATATGGACTATAAATACCATTCTAAGGAAGGCTCATAGAAATGAGAAGGAGCTTTTTGGAAACTGGGGAAAATATCAACCTTGTTATGAACTTGCAAGGAAGTTGGCTGCATTTCATTCATGCCCAAAAGTTTTATAGAATGTGGAAATTCAAAGTGATGAACCCGAATATTTGCTAGAAGAAATTTCTAAGCAGCAAAGCATTCAGGAAGCTACATAGCTACTTGTAGCAGCCCATGCTGAATTATGGCAGCAAAGGCATGATGTAAAGTTAAAATTTACAATTAAAAACGAAGCAGAGGGCCGGCCCGGTGGCGCACTGCTACAGTGCGCCGCTTGGGAGTGCAGCGGCGCTCCC
>NW_007806913.1:0-1048 GCF_000696425.1 Galeopterus variegatus | reverse complement strand
CCAGCATCTATGTAACATACAAAGTATGAATAAATATGCATATGTTACTTTCCTGTTTGGACCTCAATAAACCTGTTTCTAATAACAGTCATGCTGCATCTAAACGGCTCCCTTTTTCTGAAACCTAAAGCCTGATATGAATAATGCTTAATATTTACAAGTAAGATATGGTACATATTAAATTTGGGCACTGTAGTAATGAATTGGTTCTAAAGAGAATTGGCATTTATTGAACATGACCATGCCTGGCACATTATTTTAAATAATTGTCAATGAGAAGTAGGGATTACTTTGAAATTTTGAGATAAGAAACCTGAACTTCAGAGCAGCAAATGATCTGACTGAATTATGTGCCCAAGGTTATTCAGTTAATAAATGAAGACAAGCTGAAATTTTACTGTTCCATCAAGGAATTTTCTAAAAGTAATATAATCTAAAAGAAATAAAATTTAATCTGTAATTCATATATTCAAATATTTTAGATTACAGCTTTGCTATACAACAACTAGTCTGCAATCCCTAAATGGCAGGGATTGTGTCTATTTTATTTATTGTTGCATCCACTATGTTCATTCAGTATCTGATACAGATTAGGTGAATAAATATATGCAGAATAAATGAATGAAAACCATCCTTTATTGACATGCATGTCAATTTATAAATGACAACACATAGATGTTTCCTAGGTTGCCTTGATTTTATCCTCTATGTAGAAGTAAAGCTCATTCATTATGTTAGGAGTATCAGAACGAGTCAATCTTCATAAATTGTATAAAACGTTGTTGCTCTCTTTGAGAATGTTCAACATGTTTCTGATGAATTGCGTACTTGTACAATTTTGATTTCATGAATTCCGCAGATATTTCTTCGTTGCTATGCTGGATGGTAGATACATAAAGATGAATGAGATAGGGACCCTCTCCTCAGTAACTGACATGACATAATGGAAAACAATTGGGTGCTGGGATCAGGGAAAAAGCACAGAGAATCCTGTGGCCTTGGGCATATTACTTAGCTTATTCAAACCTGGTTTCCTCATTTCTCGTTT
>NW_007806912.1:0-1048 GCF_000696425.1 Galeopterus variegatus | reverse complement strand
CCCGTGGCCTTGGTGTTATCAGCACCGCACTCTACCGAGTGAGCCACAGGCCGGCCCTTCATAATAATCTTCTCTGGCTATAACTTACAAACTTGAAAACACAACTTAAGCTAAAAAGAAAAATGAGATAATCCTCCTGCTTAGAGACAACCAGTACTAATATCTTGATATTTATCTTTTGGAGTATTCTGTTAATATTTGTTGAAACAAAAACAGGATCATTGAAAACTTTTTTGCCTCCATATTTAATGAGCACCTAATAAGTAGCAAGCACAAGGATGGATGAAAGAGATTTAGAGATATAATGGGGATACAGAGAAAAAAAATTCTCTGTCTTCAAGAAGCTCCCAGTCTGATGGATACAAAGAAACAGAAATATTAGTAAATAGAATGGCACATGCTGTGATAGAGGTAAACATGGCCTTCTCTGGAAAGCACAGAGGACATGGATTTAGCTCAGATGATGGAAGGGCTGTAAGTAAAGGCTCTCTGGTGTTGTCTGGAGGAGGTGACATCATGGTCAGTTTTGAAGGATGGGAAAGTTACTCAAGTTAAAGGGCAGAGTTGGGATGGACTAGGCTTTCCAGGAAGAGAGAACAAGAAATGGAAAGATCTGTAGTCTTAAAATGGATGGTAAGGAAGGATCATGAAGGATTTGTATTACATGGTAGTAAGGGTAAAGGTGTAAATGCTCTGAATAACTAAGGAGCTATTTTAGACTGTGCTCTCAGATCTGGACTAGCTGGACATTCCACAAAACATCACAGTGTTTTACCCTATACATAACAACTGAAGGCCTTTTTTGAGACATCTGTACAGCTAGCTGTTAAGAGTCCATACCTCCGGAGAATGCAAAGGACAAATTTATTGCATTTTGAATTTCCAAACACGAAGAAGGCAACACAAAACCTGTTAGGCCTGTTTGTGTGTTTGTTTTGGGCAGAAGATTTCCATAGCTGAGAATACTGCTCCAACTCATAAATTAGGTGGCAGGAAAGGCTACCAGTTCAGGACAGGGAATGGCTTTGCAGCAGGTCCAGGCTGTGGT
>NW_007806911.1:0-1048 GCF_000696425.1 Galeopterus variegatus | reverse complement strand
TGAAGACCCCATCCAGAAACAGATAGCATTGACCAGGTCTTAGACCTGTGGGGTAACAAGCAATATAAGTCCTCCGCATAAGGCAAACCTATGCTGAAATTCAGGGGCTTCACCAGCACTTACAGCTACAAAAGGAGGCTGAAAGAACTTCTTCCAATAACTGCTGGGGCTCTTGCTTATAGGAAGCGGTGGGCCAGAAAAGCAAAATCCAACACAGCCAGCGAAATGGGATATGAAACAAGCTGCAAATGCTTCAGTGTCTTGATCAGTAATGTACATATATCAGCTTGGAGTGAGATCCCTAGACTAGCAATGAAAGCCCTCGTTTTAAATTGGAACTCAGAGAGACTTTAGATTTATGCCTCACAAGTAGATGCAGAAAGATGAAGAAGCTGGAAAAGGAGAGGGGGAAGAGAGAGAGAGAAAAAATTCAAAAAAGAATTATCATTCCAAATTAGCCAAAACATATGAAGAGATCAAATGCCGAGAAAGAGAAGTAACTGAATTGACAATCTGAAAAAAAGCATTTCATTCCATGATACTAAAATCATAAAACAGATGGAGAAATAATTTAAGAAAGAATATTTATGATCTTCACAGAGCTAAGTGAAAAAGTAATATCTGATTAAAAATAAATACTTTATGATGAAACTAAAACAGACAAAAATGAAACAAGAACCATTACATAGGAACAAAAATTAAACAATTAAAAAGTCTTGAAAACGAATAATATAATCATAGAAATTTATACTAAATAATCAAAAATTGGGATGACCTTTCATAAGAGGGAATCAGAAAACACTGAAAATTCACCCACAGTGCAGCATAGAAGAATAAATAGAAAACACATAAAGCATGCAAGTAAAAGTGTGGAGGATATATGGAGAGACTACAACACAGAACTAACAGAAATTCTAGAAAAAGAAAGTGATGAAATATTTTTGTCAATGCAAGAAAAGAACAGATCGATTTTACTTATTAACATAGTTTTAAAAATCCTAAACAAAATGTCAGCAAAACTAAATTTAATAGTGTATATAAAAATACA
>NW_007806910.1:0-1048 GCF_000696425.1 Galeopterus variegatus | reverse complement strand
CTTTGGGCAAGTTGCTTCACATCTGGCAAGCAAGAGAGTCAAGATTCAAACCCAAGCAGTCCGTTATCAGAGTGTCTGATATAAAATCCTCCCTCATTCTACCACAACCACTGAGACTTTCACATTCTTTTGAAGATGAAAGGAAATCATGAGCAAAAGGTAGTTGGCACAGTGCCTGACATATGGTGAGTGATCAGGAAATGCAAGTGTTGTTATTACAGTAGGGAGCCTCAGATTTTGCAGATAATTTTTATGCTATTCTATTTTAGATCTCCTATCTTTAAACAGATGATAGACAGATAGATATTGTAGATAGGTAAATGATACAGATAAAGAGAAACATATACACCAAACAGTCTGGGACAGGCATCTGGTCATAGAATTATAAATAATAGAGGCAACTGGATGATTGTTGGACAAAACCTAGTTTTACTGTTCCGTTTTTCTCATTTAATGTCTCCAGGCATTTGATATTAAGTCTACACACAATTGCATTGCTTATTCATATAGACATAGGCAAGTGCTCCAGGTGAGTGCCAATCAGTTTCTGGAGCATGAGATAAGTGATTACGTTCATGCCCGCAATCACCTGCATCTCAGTACTTTGCTCTCCTGACAGAAGCCTGATGCTGTGTCTATTCCCACATAGTGCCATCAGAGACATGCTGTTATTCCAACAGACCGCATCCTTGGGAACGTTCAGTGTCGCACTCCCTATGCCATCCTAACGAGCAGCAGGCGATCTCAATGGCCTCTTCTGGGCATGCCCTTTCAGATTTTGCTGGGCTCCTACAAGCACAACCTACACACACACTGATTCACAGAATTTCTCCCCCAACCAGCCCTCTGACCCTTCAATTTTGAATCAAGGTATTTCCCACCTCCAATTGCAAGGTAGGTGTTTTACTCTTTTATATAGCCAGTACTGGCACTAGTTACTCTGTTGAGTTATTTAAAAGGTTATTTACCACTCCTGCTGGTTTGAGAGCCCCCCAAATATTGTCTCTGCTTTGCGGTGATTTAACACACAAAGGCAAAGCATTTTGCC
>NW_007806909.1:0-1048 GCF_000696425.1 Galeopterus variegatus | reverse complement strand
TGACAAACAGTGCTGACCACTCATCTCAAAAATGTTTGCAATAGAGATTTAGAGGAATTACTTTAGGGTGCTTTATATTGCTCAGTGAGCAGTCTTAATGTCTTTGTAGAATTTGTTGAGTATGAATACATAAATAAGATATTCAAAAAAACTATTACAAGTCTTTTTCCTCATATTAAAAACAGTAGAAATGGAGAGTACTGGGGTGGGAGGCCTACTTAGAACAAGGAGGGAAGATTTCTCTGAGGGGGAGACTGTGATCTGAGACTGACAAGAATGGGCCAACCATGTGAGGATCTAGGAGGATTCCAGGGAGAGTGCCCTCCATGTCTTGCCCTGTTTGAATTTTGGATTCCATGAGAGGATGAATTTTTTATGTGGTTGATGTCTTTGTCTCTTTACTTATAATCACATCTAGCATACCGAAGACATTTGAGAAACATTGGTTAGATGAATGAACTCTTTATAAGGAATGTCGATTGTGCAATTGACAATATCATTAATAATATTACTGCAAATGCCCTTCTGAAATTCAGATGACCTAAAAAATATTTTTTTCTGCAATAAGGTTTTGGTAAAAGCTAAAGGTATAAGATATAGTGACATATGAAGACATCCCACGAATGCCTCTGATAATGTGGTTGATATATGTGGCCTTCCAGAGGACTGACCAGTCTTGTTAGAATGCAGAAGAGTGGACAGACCGCTTATCCTTTAAATGATCTTCTGTAATGATCAGTTTTTTCAGCCAGGCTGACACTTTGAAGTTGTAATGATTGAAGGCGCTTTGATGTTCTGTATTCCTGCTTGAGGACAGAATCATGTCTGCAGAACACAGGAGAAGAAATTGTAAAGTTGGTATCCTGTTCTCTCCTCTGATTGACAATACAAAGCAAAGGCAAAAAATTTGCTCAGGATGCACTGGTACACAAGCAAGTGCTTAAGAGAATTTTAAAAAAATTCCGTTAAAAATCTTTATGGATTAGTTTTATTTTCTAAAATTATCAAATAATGAGCTTTTAAGGGAATGGACTTTAGATTTTATTAA
>NW_007806908.1:0-1048 GCF_000696425.1 Galeopterus variegatus | reverse complement strand
TAGTATGAACATTTTCAGTGTTAATTCCTCTAATCCAAAAGCATGGAATATCTTTCCACCCTTTTGTGCCCTCTTTAATTTCTTTCAGCAGTGACTTGTCGTTCTCATTATAGAGAACTTTCACCTCCTTGGTTAAATGATTCTTAGGTATTTTATTTATTTATTTGGTGACCGTTATAAATGAGCTTGCTTTCTTGATTTCTTTTTCTGCTAGTATGTAGCAGAGTACAAAAATACCATGAATTTTTGTGTGTTCTTTTTGTATCTTGCCACTTTACTGAAATTATCATCTCTAAGAGTTTTTTGTAGAGTCTTTTTCTTATATATAGGATCATGTCATCTGCAAACAGAACAGGGACAGTTTGACTTCGTCTTTTCCAATCTGCATGCCGTTTATTTGTTTCTCTTGTCTGATTGCTCTGGCTAGTACTTCCAATACAATGTTGAATAGGAGTGGTGACAGTGACCATCCCTGTCTTGTTCCTGTTCTTCCAGGAAAATACTTTTGGCTTTTCCTCATTCAGAATGATATTGACAGTGGGTTTGTCATATATGACTTTTATTGTGTTGAAATATTTTCTTTCTATACTTAATTTGTTGTAAGTCTTTATCATGAAGAGATGTTGAATTTTTTCAGATGCTTTTTCTTTTTTTTTTTTTTTTTTGTCTTTTTCATGACCGGCAAGGGGATCGCAACCCTTTTGTGTGGTGTCGCCCACACCGTGCTCAGCCAGTGAGCATACCGGCCATTCCTATATAGGATCCGAACCCGTGGCAGGAGCGTCGCTGCGCTCCCAGCGCCGCACTCTCCCGAGTGTGCCACGGGCTCGGCCCCTCAGATGCTTTTTCTACATCTATTGAGATAATCATATGGTTTCTGTCCTTGATTTTGTTGATGTGGTATATCAAATTTATTGACTTATGTATGTCGCAATATTCTTGCATCCCTTGAGTAAATTCCACTTGATCATGGTCTATAATTTTTTTATTTAATGTTGCTGTATTCTGATTGCTAATATTTTGTTGAGGATTTTGTCATCTATGTTCA
>NW_007806907.1:0-1048 GCF_000696425.1 Galeopterus variegatus | reverse complement strand
GGTAGACACAAATTCACAAAGATTAATCCAATCCCTTAATGATATTTGAAATGACTAATAATAATGCCAAAGGCCCATTGTTTAAATTATGTAGAATTGGGCACAGCTCCTCCAGACTGGACTATGATACTAAATATCAATACATTTGAAACCTATAATCAAGTGGTTGAAATAGAAATGAAATAACTTTCCTTCTAAGAAATGTTCAAAATATCCAAATAAGCTAATGAGGTGCAGTGAAATTCCTTTAAAATATATTGAAGCACAATTCAAGACAAAGTTTAATACTTATTAGGAATATAATAACTATTGGCTAATTTAGTAGTAAGAAGTACTATATTTAATTCGTCTTTTAATTTATTTAGTTACCATGTTTGGAAGAAGTGCTTCAATCCATAGTATGCTCCCAGGGGCAGAGTATACCCTGGTGGTTAACATCACAATCAGAATATATGGGTTTGAATCTGGGCTCCATTTCTTGCCAGCTGTGTTTCCCTAGCAAAAGCTCTTGATTTCTCTTACATCTGGGAAAGCTCACAATTTCCCATATGTAAAGTGAAAAAGATTATTCCATAGACTTGTTGAGGGGATTACATAAGTTAATACATATAAGGAGATTAGACAGGATATGGCATATATTAAGTACTCAGTAAATTTTGGTAGTTATTATAATTATTACCCAACAAAATGTAAGTAAGATCTGTGATGACGATGTTCTCTTCTGTTTCCAAAACAAAATAGGCTCACTAGCATTAGATAATATGGGCTATTAAAATGTAGATCATTGAACATCCAAAAAAAAAAAAAAAACACATCCAACTTGGAAGTACTAAATTTCTCCATCTTTTGTTTTTTATATTTTTGTTACCTAAAAGAATAAGGGAGAAGGAGAAGGATCCAGCTTAGAAATTGTCACAGTGAGAAATTTCAAACTTTAAGAGCATTTGTATATAGTGTATTGGTCCTTCAACTGCTCCATTTGTTTCCATTTTTGTTTTTTGCTAAAATCAAAACTTCGAATCACCTTCCAAATCATTTTAGAAATAAA
>NW_007806906.1:0-1048 GCF_000696425.1 Galeopterus variegatus | reverse complement strand
CATAATGGCGCCGCTTGTAATGTCACTTAAGGTGGCATTAGTTTTTAAGGCCCAACATCTAGGCACCATAAGGCACACAAAGATAAACAAGACATTTCACCTGCCATCAAGGTGTCTATTAAGTAGAAGAATTCTTAAAACACGTGCATGCAAAATTATTAAGCATATAAGAGAGACACAAAGAAAACACCATGAAAAAATGAAGTGTGTGTTTCAGATGAGGAAAATCAAGAGTGTCTGAGCCTCAACTGAGTGTTCGAGTAGAGTTTCAAAAGACGAAGAGGAGCATAGAACAATGTGTGCTCAATAGGAAAATAAGAGAGGAAAAGAGGTTTGAGTAGAGCCTCAGGTTACCAAACGGATGGACACAGGGACTCTGAGTGCAAATTTCGACACTGTAAGCATAGAGGCTTTGAAGGTTCTCACTTTTCTTTGAAAGCTTTGAGCAAGAGGAGCACGCTCTGAATTGTTCTTAAATAGGCCACTGCACAAAGGAACAAAATCAATTATTTGGAGAGATGACAGACTGGTAAGGAGACTCTTGCAATTGTGTAAGTCAAAGGTCAAAGGAACCTGAACTAGACAATGACCAAATGTATAATCATATTAACCCTTTAATCTTCCTATATCTCAGTTTACCAATTTGTTAAATACAGACAATGTGTATGTTCCATCCTTCAGATAACTGAAACATTGGCAATAAAAAGAAAAGTCCATTAATTAAATCCAGGAATTCAAAAAATGCATATAAAATTTAGGTATACTTCAGAAAACTTAAATTGCTTAGAAATTTAGTTTGGGATATCTGTAAAGATTTTGTAACATTAGTAATTGTCTACAACAATACTAAACTCATTTTGAATCAGAGGTAACATTTTTTAAGTTATATATTAAGGGTGCTTAAATTCTCTAGAACCAATGGTCAATATTCATCTTCTCACAGGGAAAATTGTTCACATTTAGCCAGAGCTTTAAAAAATCTAGGGCTATTCAAACTGCACATGATTATTTTTTAGCACTGGTGTTGCTCTGCTGAAAACATACATAT
>NW_007806905.1:0-1048 GCF_000696425.1 Galeopterus variegatus | reverse complement strand
CTATAAAAAAATAATATAAAATCATTGCCATTAAAGAGAAAATCAAAGAGTATATAGCCAAATTTTAGAGAAAGTATTATAAAATAATGTCATCCTCTAATTTAATACATTGCAAATATAGTTTCTCGATTTTTGTGTCATTTGTGTAATTTAATATTTATAAATTATGTTTTTCTAGTTTAAGTAAATATTCACTTTCACATGTACTTTTATATTTTTATTCCTTAAAGAGTTTTTGATATTGCATAAATGTCAGGCTCCACAAAATCTGCATCCATCCCTTTCCAACTGAAAGCTTGCACAATTTACGAAGTATAAGAGCATGAACCAGTACATCAGAGGTCCCAAATTCACATGGCCAGTTCTGGTAGAAGCTGTAAAGAGCTGTAGCAGACAAGTGAGTACAAGCTGACCTAGAAGGGGCAGCAGCTATTGAACACTAACAGAGTGCTGTCCATTTAATGAGGACACAGGTGG
Source organism: Galeopterus variegatus (assembly GCF_000696425.1). Lineage (NCBI taxonomy): Eukaryota > Metazoa > Chordata > Mammalia > Dermoptera > Cynocephalidae > Galeopterus > Galeopterus variegatus. The sequence goes on along the minus strand of NW_007806905.1, from coordinate 571 downwards.
GGGCCAACCTGTCCCCGTGGGTACTTCACATACCAGAAGACTTTCCAAATATTGCCTCCTACTTTGAGGGCTCTAGTCTTACACAAGAAAGGACACACTAAGGCATGTTTCTTCACTGGACCCAAAATCTTCCTATCTGCAGGTCAATGAATTTGAGAAGTAGTAAGACATAGTGCTAAAAACATGTATTATGATGCTAGACTGCTTGGGTTTGAATCCCACCCAGTCCCATTACTAGATGTGTAATCTTGGGCAAATTCTTCAATCTCTCTGTATTCAGTTTTCTCATTTGTTAAAACGAGATAATGATAATACCCAGCTTCAGGCATTGAAAATGAAGTAAATTAATAAATGTTAAGTGCTTAGACACAAGTGTTGCACAGTCATTCTTCAGTAACTATGGGGGATTGATTTGAGGACCTCCTGCAGATACCAAAATCCACAGATGTTCAAATCCCTGACATAAAATGGTGTGGTATTTGCATACAACCCACGCACATCCTCCTGTACACTTTACATTATCTCTAGATCACTTATCATGCCCAATACAATGTGAATTCTATGTAAATAG
>NW_007806904.1:0-1048 GCF_000696425.1 Galeopterus variegatus | reverse complement strand
TTGGTGAAATGCATGTCTATTGAGCTTTGGCCATTTCCATGGAGGGCAGGCTACTATAGGGACAGACAGCTTTTCATGGGCATTTCATATGGGTCCTTTGACAGACTGGCAGAGCAACATCGACCAAATCTAGATTCAGGGACAGTTCTGCGTCATTTGTCAATTCTCTTCAGATGCATTGTCATTCTCCCCTTTGTCAGCTGGTGCAGATTTCTGCATTCAGCAGGCAGAACTCCAGCAGACTTCAGCATGTTTTCTTGAGATGAACACTTGTAACCAGAGGAAAATGGGCTTAGTGGGTGGTAAAGACACTTGGCTTTGCGTGAAATGAGGTTTCATACATTTCTTGAGATGTGCTTCAATTTGGGCACAGCGATTCCAGAGATGTGTCTCATCTCTCCTTTTATCGATCACAGGCAATTCTGAGTATCTAATAACTCTTCTTTTAAAACTGGCCGTGAATTTAAACAGCTGCTGCACACATGGGAGGGTGACAGAGTCAATTTGGCTTTCTGGGAAGAGTGTTACCACTGTTCCGAGGAGAAGATTAGAGAAGCATGTCTAATCTAATTGTCTCCCAGTAATAGAGTCACTTTAAGACAGTGTCTTCTAATGGAATTCATTCCTAGATTTTTAAATGGTGTCTTCTGAATAATCTAAGAGGGCTGGCTTACTCTAGTGCTGTGTGGTCCTGCAAGTGAGAAGTTCCATGGGTCCACTTCGTAATACACTGCCCTGATAGGGCATCTGGGGTGGTGTAGATTTCCCCCAGAACGTTTTAGGATGGGTCAGAACAGTATGTCATTCAAATCAAATCCCATGGCTATTTGTTACACAAGAATAAAATTTCACTCCTTATTATATTTCTGATCCCAAATTATGTCCAGTCACCAGGAAATTAGTCTATTAGAGATTGTCAAGGAGTTCATGTTGTGTTTTCCAGTATTAGATTGTCAACATTAGATGCCCCAAACTTGAATATAAATCCTCTCTCATTATTAATTTCCTATGAAAACCTTAAGTCACCTTGCAGGTAAAGTTTAAAAAA
>NW_007806903.1:0-1048 GCF_000696425.1 Galeopterus variegatus | reverse complement strand
GTTTGTCTGCACTGGGGGGAGGACTGTGTGGTTAGAGACAGACCTACCAGAAACCTGGGCCAGTAGAGAAGGTCAGTGCCAGCCTCCTCACTAACAGAGCTCAGATAAGACAGAGCAGTTTATATGGCCTGGCTGTGTGGCCTGGGGCAAGCCCCGTCACATTATGGGCTTCTCCCCACCTGTGTTATAGGAGAGGGCTGGAGAGAAGATCTCGAAGGCCCCTTGCAGTTCTACATTCCGGGTTTAGGGGCCTTAAGTATGGATATAGGGGCTCTCAGCACAGTAGGCTTGCTAAGGTAACCCCACCCCAGCAGCAGGGCTAGAGGCTCCTCCCCTGTCAGGAGGGACTATAGCTTGGAGAGGTGCGTGGCCAGGTAGTGCAGGCTGCAGAGGGATGAGAGGCAATGATAGCTGATGGACTAGCTGCAGAAGGCCTGGTAGCAGGGGTTCGTGGTGCGGGTGTGTGTAAGACTTCCTGGAGAAAAGGCCAATGTCATGGCCCAAGCCATAGCTCTGCTCAGTGAGAGGCATGTCACCCATGAGGTCTGGCATCATCTGCCCAAACCGCTGGGCATTCAACATGGCCGTGGCCACACACACAAGATGACCAGCTAATGCAGGACAGGAGAGAAAATGTCAGGACACAACCCTCTTGCTGCCCTTTCTCACCATGACAGGCTGCATTGGTGGCTGGAGAGCTCAGACAGACTGCTTCAAGCCTGCAGTCCCACCCTGTGGCAACTAACGCAAGTTCCTTAACCTTTCTGAGCCTCAGAATTTTCTGCAAAATGAGATTAAAAATAGGAGCTGCACTCAAGGAATGATAGTAATAATTGTTGTCTTTCCTCTGTCAGTAGGCAGTAGAAAGCACTGATTTAAGATGCTGCACATGAAAGGACTTTGCCAGAGTGCAAGCAGGGAGGTCTGCAGGGCACAATGCCATAAGATGGCTTCCTAGCCCTGCTTCTGACACCTGGAACCAGGACACCTACCTCCAGTCTGTAGGGTGCTGAGGGCCCTCTAATTCTTGAGTTAGAAGTGAATCCCC
>NW_007806902.1:0-1048 GCF_000696425.1 Galeopterus variegatus | reverse complement strand
GGCGGGAGCACCGCCGCGATTCCCAAGCGGCGCACTGTAGCAGTGCGCCACCGGGCCAGCCCGAATCTATGATTATTGTATCTATTTTATAGATGAGAAAATCCAGGTACCTGATAATTAAGTAATTTGTCCAAGGTCACAGAGTAAATAAATGGTGGTGCCAGTTTTCAAAATTAAGCAATAGGATTTCAGAGCTCTGCTGTTAACCATCATGCAATACTGCTTCAAAGTGGAATTGTTGAAAAAATATCGTTTATAATCATCTACTGGGTACAGGACTCTGTTCTGACTACTGTGGATGTAAAGAGGAATAGGACAAGGTTTGACATACAGTTAGGGAAACAGAAAGTCTGTAAAGAGCATAAAAGAGAATAAAGGAGAAGAGATGTCTGCATTCGCATATTTATTGCAACACTGTTCACAATAGCCAACATAGGGAATCAGCCTAACTGTCCATCAATGGACGAATGGATAAATGGATAAATGAATAAACACATAAATAATGAATGGATAAATGCATGCATGGATAAAGAAAATGTGATACATGCACACACACAATGCATACTATTCGGCCTTTAAAAAGAAGGAAATCCTATCATTTGTGGCAACATGGATGGACCCAGAGGACAGTATGTTAAGTGGAGTAAGCCAGACACAGAAAGACAAATACTGCATGATCTATCTTACATGATGAATCTAAAAAAGTCAAACTCATAGAAGTGGAGAGTAGAATGGTGATAAACAGGGGCTGCGGGTGGGGTGGGGACTGAGAATAGGGAGATGTTGGTCAGAGGATACCAAGTTTCAGTTATGCAGGAAGTATAAGTTCGGTAGATCTATTGTACAGCATGGTGATTATAGTTAATAATAATGTATACTTGAAAATTGCTAAGAAAGTAAATCTTAAATGTTCTTACCATAAAAAATGATAATTATGTGAGGTGATGTATATGTTGATTGGCTTGACTTAATCATTGCATAACGTATACATATATCAAAGTATTATATGGTACACCATAAATATATTAAAGCTTAATAAAGCTGAAAA
>NW_007806901.1:0-1048 GCF_000696425.1 Galeopterus variegatus | reverse complement strand
GCTACTGTTCTAGGAAACATCAACCCTCTTCTGGTGGAAGCGTTTTAGGAGGCCCTGGCGGATCTCCTTAGACTTGATGCAGTACACTATGGGGTTCATAAAGGGTGGGACCAGGAAGTGCAGGTTGGCCATGAGGACTGCCAGAGCAGGATAGCTGTGCTTCTCTACTCGGTGCAACACAGACAGCCCCAGTTTGGGCAAATAAAAGATGAGAACAATACAGAGGTGTGAGACACACGTGTTGAGCGCCTTGAGCCATTCCCCAGGTGATGCAATGCCCAGCACGGTCCGTAGGATCAGGGCATATGAGAGCATGATGAGAGAGGAGTCCAGGCACAGCGATAGGAGGATGGAGACCAGGCCCACCACGCTGTTGATCTGGGTGTCTGAGCAGGCCAGCCCCACGATGTCACAGTGCAGGCAGTAGCAGTGAGAGAGTATGCTTATTTGGGGAAAGAGTAGATGCCGCAGGAGGACGGGTCCTGGGAGGTTGAGCAGGACAGCCCTTACCAGAATGGCAGTTCCTACTTTCGCCATGGCTGAGTGGGTAAGGATTGTGGCATAGTGCAGAGGGTTCCAGATGGCAATAAAGCGATCAAAGGCCATGGCCAGCAGTACACCAGATTCCACATAGGTGAAGGCGTGGATGAAGAACATTTGTGCTGCACAGAGATCAAAGGGCAGCTCACGAGCACCCAGCCAGAAGAGCTGCACCATGGTGGGGAAGGTGGAGGCACAGAGGCCCAGATCAGAGGTTGCCAACATGGAAAGGAAGATGTACATGGGTTCCTGTAAGGCTGGATCTGTGCAGATCAGGAAGAGGATGATACTGTTACCCAGAAGTGAAACCACACAGATGAGGTTGATGGGGATGGAAACCCAATGATGAGAGGCTTCCAGCCCTGGAAAGCCAGTGAGGAGGAAGGTAACATGCCCAGAAGTGCTGGTGTTGCAGGAGAACATGATTCCAGGAGGCAGTTGTCCACTCTAGGCGGAAGAGGGATTCACTCATCAGACCATTACTTTTTTTTTTTTTTTTTTTTTTTTT
>NW_007806900.1:0-1048 GCF_000696425.1 Galeopterus variegatus | reverse complement strand
CATAAACACATCCATGTAATTAGCACCCTGATCAAGCAACATAACAGTTCCAAAACCCTTTATGCCCTTTTCCAGCCTGCCTGCTGCCTGCCTAGAGTAACTGCTATCCTGATTCTAGTACCATAGATTAGTTTTGACTGCTTTAGAACTTCATATTACTTAAATTATATTGCATACACTCTTATATCTTGTGTCCTTTACTTAAATTATGTTTGTGAAATTTATCTACATTTTTGCATGTAGTGTACATAGTTCATTTTCATTGCTCAATAATATTCCTTTGCATAAATATAGCACAATTATTTATCAGTTCGACTGTGAATTTACCTACTATATTTATCTATTCTGCTGGTTTATTGTTTTCAGTTTGGGGATTTTTATGGAAATTCTTGTTCATATATTTTAGTGAAAATATGTACGAAAATGTTAGGTATATAATTAAGAACCAAATTGTTAAGTCCAGATATACATGTATGTTCGACTTTATTAGATACCATCAAAAAGTTTTCCAAAGTGGTTGTACAGCATTGTTTGGAAGTTTTGGTTGCTGTACATCTTCACTGACACAGGGTATTATTTGTATTTTCAATATTTACTAGTCCATTTTACTATTCCATTGTTTGTGCTGTTCAATTCTACTATAGTTTTAGTTATCATTTCCCTGATAACCAGTTAAATTGAGAATATTTTATATATTTATTAGTTAAATGTGCATCTTCTTCGTTGAAGCATCTGTTTATATTTTTTGCCCATATTTGTGTTAGGTTTTCTACCTTTTTCTTATTGATTGTAAAAGTTCTTTATACATGTATTCTGGGTACAGATCCTTTATCAGATACATCAGTTTCAAATATTTTCACACATTGTGGAGCTTGCATTTTTATTCCCTAGGACTCTCCCTAGAGTCTGTTGGTAAAAAATGTATTCCTCATTTTAATGTTATTCAATATATCGGTTTTTCATTCTCATGGCATTTTTTATAATTTGTGTGATAAATCTCTATTTACCACAAAGTTATTTCTTCTTTGGTTTCCTTTAAAAGCTATAT
>NW_007806899.1:0-1048 GCF_000696425.1 Galeopterus variegatus | reverse complement strand
AAGTGGAGTGGGGAAAAGGGGATGAAGAGAGGGGTCGGGGATAATTGGTTGGGGATATGGGGTGTAACCACAATTTGTGGTAATGAGCATGCTGCTAGTATGGATCTGGCCATCACATCTTAGGCATGAGTGGTGACAATTTGCTCTGTACCCCACGAATATTTATAACTAATAAGAGATAAATAAAAATTAAATTAAATTATTTTTTTTCATTTTTAATCAAAATTATTATTTAATAAATAAAATTCATTTTGCCCTACTTAAGTTTGAATTTTATAAAATGTCAACATGTTGGTACAGCATCTGGATTATTAGCTGAATATCTGCATTAGTAAATGTAACATGTTAAAAGGGAAGCTACCTGAGTTAGAATGATAACTGAGAACAAAAGGTGTTAGGCAATCACACACCCTAAAGACCTTCCATGCAAGACTTGCTAACAACACCATTTTGGAGAATGGTAGTCCAATACATCCTTCTGCATATGTGTAGTAAAAGGCAAGGTCTTTGATGAAGCGTCTAGGGAGAACGGCATTCCTCAGAAAGAGCTGAGTGTTGGGGATCTTCTTCCTCAATGCAGGTCAGGCAGGGAGCTTCAGTGGGAAGTACAAGCTTTAAACTGAAGAAGAGATAAAATTTTATTTATGGATATTTTAGCAATGGATGAATGGATAAAGAAGATGTGGTATATATACATGATGGAATACTACTCAGCCATTAAAAAGAATGAAATTCTGCCATTAGCAGCAACATGGATGAGTCAATGGAAGACATTGACTTATGAAATAAGTAAGGAACTGAAAGATAAATATCACATGTTCTCACTCATGTGTGAGAGCTACAAAAAGTTGAACTTACAGAAGTAGAGACTAAAATTGTGGTTACTGAGTGCTGGGAAGGGTCGGGGAAGGGGGAATAAGGTTTGGTTGACAGATACAAAATTAGAGTTAGATAGGAAAAATCAGTTCTATTGGTCTACAGTAGTGTTGGGCATGTATAATTAACAATAATTTATTGTATGTTCTCAAATGGCTAGAAAAAAAGGAGC
>NW_007806898.1:0-1048 GCF_000696425.1 Galeopterus variegatus | reverse complement strand
GTTCATAATATTTTACAATTATCTCTGGTTTCTTTAGATGTAATGCATTCTGATTCACTTCTTCTCAGGAAGTTGCATAAGGAAATATATTTCAAAATTTCTTCTCTGGACTCCATGGAAGTCAAGATTAAGAATTTGTCTGTATTTAGGAACTTATGAAAACTGAGACATAGGTGACAGTTTAGCTTTAAGTTGTTCCTAATAAAAGTGCTGCAAACGCAATTCCAGGCTTTCTTGACATGATCTGTACTCACCGTTCATAACCAACGCTTACACCTCAGTACTATAAAACAAAACATTTTGTTTCAATTGAAACTTCATTTCAAGGTGTTCAGTGGGACTAAGATGCTAAGCTAAGTTGAAAAGACAACATTGAAGAACAGGTTATTATTTTGTACAACTGCGTCTTAGTTCCCTTGGACACCTTGGGAAGACTGTATACAACTTAATTCTATCTTGTCCCATCCGTAGCTGAGGAAGTTGAGGTATTTATGCATCCTCTGCAATTGTCCACAAAAGTAACCTGTTAATCAATGTCTTCTCACCTTAGCTACTAGTGCTTACTAAAATCCTCTTCCCACTAAACTACTTGCATCTCAATTTTGTCTTGGTGCCTGCTACTAAGGAAATCAACCCAGGAAAGACTGGAAAACATCAATGTAACACATACGAGGCATACATTTAATAATTATTATATAAAAGAGTGCATACTAACTATGTACTGCAAAAAATATCCAAGATATACTAGTAAACGATGTAATGAACAAACTTCAAAAAGCAGTGAAATTGATAAAAGTGTTGGCAAGGATGTGGATTTAACAAACTTTTAAAAGTGCTGAATATGAGTGTTAAGTTGATCAAAACTTTTTGAAACCTCTGTGGAAGAATAAACTCATAATTCCATTCTTTGGTATATAGTAAATAGAAACATATATTTGCATCAAAGGAAAAGAAAATAATGTTTAGAACAACACTATTTCTAATTGATCAAACTAAAAATAACTCATATATCCATCAAAACACAAATATTTTTGTTGTATTTATTCAA
>NW_007806897.1:0-1048 GCF_000696425.1 Galeopterus variegatus | reverse complement strand
TCAGGATTTTGGGCAGGGCACAGTGGGGATGGCTTTTCTCTGTGTCACCAAAGACTCCAGTGACTGTAGGTGACCTGAATAGGAGGCTGGCCCCTGAGTGGGACATCTGGAAACCTGGATTCAGTGGGGACCGTTGCTCAGAGCACCCACATGTGGCTTCTACATGCAGCCTGGGCTTATCCCAGCATGTCGCCTGGGTTCAGGAGGAAATGTCCCAAGAGGGACCATCTGAAACCGAGCACCCTAAGGAATGAGCACCCTAAGACTGCAAGGCTTCTCCTGACCTAGCAAGCCACCAAGCCTCACTTTCTTCCTCATTCTAGAGGTTGAAGCAGTCCCAAGTCGGTCCCATTTCAAAGAGAGGGGACACATAGACCCCACCTCTCAAAGGGATTTACAGCCATGGTTTAAATGACATGTTTTAAAATGACAACACAGGAATTGAATCCATGTCCCCTGACTCTGCCTGGATGTAAGAGACAGTGTGTCCTGGGGAAGGGGCCAGCAGGGAGATAGAGAATATGTCTTTAATATGGCTGCATTGCTGTCCGTGGGGCCCTTTTAAAGAAAATGCTGCAAGTAGCCACATGGCTCGGGAGGCGGACGCTGGAGTGGGGGCCAGGTGCTCCCCGGGCAGCTTTGGATGACATGCTGCAGCTCTCTTGCCCCAGGTCTTCCTCTGTGATAAGGGGATATCACAGTACCCCCTTTCTCATATGTAAGGATGCAGTGCCCAGCGGATGTAAATGCCTCAGGGACTTTCCAGCCTGCTCTGTAGAGAGGAGGGAGGTCTCTGTGTTCTTGAAGAGACCCTGCCTCTCAGCCCTGCACCCCACCGCTCTGGGACACAGCCAGTGGGCAGGCCAGCCTTCTAAACCCAGCCCGAATCCCAGAAGTCTAACCAGACCCCCCGGACTACATGCTCTTTTCCTTCCTTGATCATTTGCATCTATTGATTCTATCACATATTGTTCATTTGCCAATCCGTCGTGTCCTGCAAAGAGTAATTAGCTTGGAATCAAAATGTCCTTTTAAAGTCTTGGTCCCA
>NW_007806896.1:0-1048 GCF_000696425.1 Galeopterus variegatus | reverse complement strand
AGTTACACCAACCCCAGTTTAAGAACAAGAAAATTGGGGTTCCAATAAATTAAACAAATTTCTGAAATTCATAAGGATAGTGAGAAATCCAATTCTTTAGTCTACTATTTCCATCTTGTTTTGCTATGCTCCAATTTTCATATGCATAATTCCATTGTTAAAATTCGCTCAGGATAACAGGATTTTCCATTAAGAGGGAGCATTTCACACAATCAAAGAAGCAAGAGCAATTGTAGAAGAAGGAAGATGAGTAATTTGGGAAGGGGTGTAACCCCCTCTGCTTTTGTCTTCAGAGGAAAGAGATCTGATATTTTCTATGTGTCATAAAGTAGGAATGCTGAGGAGAAAGCTGGCTCCAAAGCTGTGCATTTAGAAGAGGCATCAAGTCCCATCTGGCCAATTTCCTTTTGCGGTAAAAACGAGGGAAGAGTTGACTGCCACAGGCATAAGTCGTGAAGACCTCTCAGAAAACCGCAGCCAGATTAAGTCAGAAAGTGCAAAGAAAAAAGAGATGTGAATCAAAGCATCTAGAGTTCATTCACCACCAAACTCCAGAGCATTAGCAATGCTCACACAAGCTCTCACTGCTTAATTGCATTCAAAATACCAGAAACGGAGCTATCTGTCAGCCTTATTACCTGTGCTAGGCAACTGTCGTACACGTCTCTTGGGGAGCCAGGCGACTCATACAAAGTTGGAAGACACAGAAAACATCAGCAGCCATACCGTAATCCTGGAGATGAGTGACTCAAGGGATAAAAACTCTCCCATTCCTCGCCTGAGTTTAACAGGAAAAAATTGTAACAGAAATACACCAAATTGTGTTTGGGTTCATGTGTAGATCAGAAATAATGGGGAAAAGAGGTGACAGTGATCTGGTTGTCATGAATTATGTAGATCTTTTCATACCCAAGAAGTTTTACAGATCTGGAAAGTCCAGATTAGACATTTTAGAGCACAGAACATGAAAAGGAAGAGGGTAAAACATTTCTGCTCAGGTGAATAAGGAACAATAGGATTGACTTGGAGAAAATCTTTTGAGGCCCTG
>NW_007806895.1:0-1048 GCF_000696425.1 Galeopterus variegatus | reverse complement strand
TAATTAATTAATTTACTCTTTTATTTATCATTCTATAAAAAGATATTACAGCATCTTCCCATCCATCCAGGGGGAAGTATAAGATTGGATTATAGATTGATTTTCTTTGCTGATTTATGTGTGTTTTTAAATTTTCACAAGGGTGTAAAAGTTTTTTGCTATTGTTTATTTCAAGTGGAAAATAGTCAGGCTATCGAGCTACAGAAAGATAGTTGATGTATTCTAAGAAACCTAGCATTTCAGTAGAGGATCATCTATCCCAGTATTTGTACCTTCCCTCTGAGACACGTAAGATGGATGCATAATTTAACTCCAAATAGAAAGGAATACAAGGCCACACTTAATTCCTGGACCATAAATTCTAAATTCCCCCTTTTTTTTTTTTTTTTTCCTGAAGAAAGCATTTCTGAATGCAGAAAATGCAAGTAAAATTATTAAAATATTAGCCTTTAGTTCACTTTATTTAAAAAAATATATTTACCAAATTTTAATATTTTACTCTCATTTGAGATAAAATGCTTCAGACAGCTCACAACCAATCACAACACATTGATTTATTACTGATCACATGCAGCACATTTAGCTAAGTTCCTTGTGCAATTGTAAGAGGTAAAAAAAAAACTGGAAGATACATCTCCATTGCTCACATTAGAACTTAAATGTTGCTGTCTGATTCCAGTTTAAGTCATTTTATGCAAGCGTGACTGAAGACTGAAACTTCCTTAAGCCTTCTGCTCGTAACTCTTACTTTGAAGGCTGATGAAATGATTCATTCAGGCTGCTGTACAAACTGAGTAACTATTCACTGTGCCAAGATTGGGATGTGACACAATACCCTGTGCCAGGACATAGATCTTGGGCAGGAGAGGAAGAGTACCAGCACTTTGATATTGCCATTAAGAGACCCAGATTTATTCTTAAACCCTCCTTGTGCAGAAAGACCAACAGTGAATCCATCATGTAGCCTGCAAGCAATCTTGAAGCGAGTAATTTCTCTGCATTTCAAACTGGAGTCTTATATACATCTTAAAGATAGCCAGGAAAAAAA
>NW_007806894.1:0-1048 GCF_000696425.1 Galeopterus variegatus | reverse complement strand
CCCCCCCAGTTCTCAAGCCTTTGAACTCAGACTGAATTACAACACCAGCTTTCTTGGTTCTCCAACTTGCAGATGGCATATTATGGGATTTCTTGGCCTGCATAATCTCATGAGCCATTTCCCATAATAGATCTCCTCTTATATATATCTCTATGTATATTCTACTGGTTCTGTTTCTCTGGAGAACTCTGACTAATATATCACCTAAAAACCTTTCTGGAATAAAGTTGAGTTTTTAATTCATTTTTAAAAACTTAATTTATTGACAGCAAATTTTCCTCCACATAAAGGCATTTCTCATGCAGAATTTCAGAGAATCACAAAGACAATGAACTGAAAGACACTTTAGATCTATCCCCTCACTTGGTAGTGAAGAAGCTGAGGTCGAAGTAACTTGTTCAAGGTCATATTGCTAATCAAAGGCAGATCTGGAAAGACTCTTAAGAAGTCAGGATAAAGGCAGGAAATACAGGAATTTAGCAAGGACATATATCCGATAAGACAGGTCTTTGAGTTCCTCAGATTACCCCTCAGAGCCAGCAGTGAAACATCTATAAATAAGGCTCTGCCTTTTGTATGCCTTTACCCCAGGGATGTGGGAGTGTTGTGCATTTTGTCTGTGATTACATCTCACATTTCACTGTCTATTCGGCTTTCTTCTCAGGACTCTCTCCCCCTACAATGATCACATTATAGACATGATTTACCTTTTTAAATTTGTTAATGTGTACTGTTGTAGACCAGTGGGACAAAAATAGAAGCAGCCCTATTAGAGGCATTAAAATCAGATGACTCTGTTAAGCCCAGCCAGTCCTTGTCGGCCTTATAAATCACTTACACAGCACTGAAGAGCATCATTGGGATTTCAAGGATTTTAAGGGGAAAAAAAATCCTCCCTGAGAGCCATTACCAGCGACTGTATTTCTTTCTTTCTCTTGTTTCTTCCTTGGCTTGAAAAATTCTTTGTGATTTCCGTCTCCTTTTAAGCCAGCACATCAATTCGTTTCTGGCTATTGGCCCAGGAAAGATGTGCTTGAACCCATTAGAC
>NW_007806893.1:0-1048 GCF_000696425.1 Galeopterus variegatus | reverse complement strand
GGGACGACAGGTTGTCACCCAGGTGCACTGCTCAGTTGGCAGCAGGGAAAGGGGGATTTGAGTGGGGGAGTGGGGGGCACCAGGGGCTAAAGTTCAGGAAAGTTGTCTTGGAAAAGGAGAAAATAAAATTCTTAATGCTATGTAGAGTGTAGCTAGAATGTGATATTTCCTTCCACTTGTTAAATTGAGATTTTTGTTTTATGTCCTTTGGATCTAGCTCCTGGGTGCTCTCTGCTTAGTTTAAAAGGGTTTCCATCTCCACATTGTCATACATGGAAATAATATACCGAAGGAGTGCACCGTACATCGTGACTTTTATTTTGCTGTCAGACTGCAAGTTACAATATACGTGTGTGCATTAAAGACTCAGGGGCTTTAAAAAAGGGGAAGGACCCCTTCATACACCACACAAAGAGAACTGTAGCCCTAGAGGGAAGAGCCAGCAAACAGCTGCTGTTCCTCTTATGCGCATCAACCACACGGCCCAGATTTCAGCCACAGCTCCAAGTGCCTGTCACTACGCTCCTTTCGGTAAAGGTCATTTATTTAAAACACAACAAAAGAGTTTTGGTTTGATGACATGGACTGATTTTTGGTTCATTCAGAAAACATTTGTCGTATTTACGCATTAGCCAGCCACGAGCTTTGGGCGGCTTTGTGTTCTTTTTCAGGAGCAGCCATGGACTCCTGGGGACTATCCACATCCACACTCATTGCCCTGGTCCCCCGGGAGACCAACAGCATGCTTGTGCTGGCAGCTGTCACAGAGAGGGTGCTGTCAGACCCAGACCTAACCCTTAAAGCTCGCCATGTGTGCGCCACCTGAGCAACCAGCTCCACACAAAAAGGGCATGTCTGGTGATGTGACCAGATGCTGTCTGAGTCTGGAATTTTTGTTATTATTCTAAGCCCCATACTAGCCATACAGTTAGCTCCTGGGAGGCAAGAAGCTCTAGCAAAGGCCAGAGTGATTTTGACCCTTAGAAACGCCAGGGAAGCTGGGAACTACCCATTCACCACCAAGGAACTTGTGGTCTCTTTCCCCATG
>NW_007806892.1:0-1048 GCF_000696425.1 Galeopterus variegatus | reverse complement strand
CCTCTTGCCCCCGCCACTCTCTAGTAACCACTAGTCTACTCTCTGCTTCTGTGAGATCAACGTTTTTAGCTTCTGCATATGCGGGAGAACCTGTGGTCTTTCTCTCTCTCTGTGCCTGGCTTATTTCACTTAACATATTTCCTCCAAGTTCATCTATGTGGCTGCAAATGGCAGAATTTCATTCTTTTTTATGGCTGAACAGTATTCTGTTGTGTATATATACCTCATTTTCTTTATCCATTCATCTGTGGAAAGACATATAGGTTCGTTCTAGCTCTTGGCTATTGTGAAGAGAGTCACGATAAATGCGGGAGTGCAGGTGACCCTTCTACCTGTTGATTTCCATTCCTTTGGATATACAGCCTCAGTCCGCCTACTTGGGTCTTGGCTCTTTCTGTCTCCCCACTAAGTCCTGCTCAGGACCTGGGGCTGATGCTCACGTGCAGTTATCTTTCATTGAAATTTCCCAGTTAGGGATCCCTCCCATGGTATTGCGTTTCAGGGAAACTGGCAGAAGACGTAGTCTTTTGGTGCATCTCCTACTGGTTGGTATACAACAGCCATTGCCATGTGAATGAGTGACAAATCACTATGATTATGATCCCCCAGGTAATGTCCACCATTAGACTAACTGATCACCTTAACTGGGTGACAATGAGGTTTTGCTTTCTGAGGTTGATCAAGAGAGGTGGGGCAGGGGTGTCCTGCCAGCCATGGACAGAACCAGCTGGGGCCACGATGTCCCCACACAGGAAGTCTGAGCAGACTAAAGGCTGTAGCAGATGGCGGATGCAGTGTACAGCAGGGCGCTTCCCCATCCGCATAATACCCCTAGACCCACGTTGGCAGGAGAGAGCATTGGTGTCCCTGAGGGATGTAGGCTGTGGTGAGCATCTGCTGCTCTAGGGGAGGCATGAGGAGGACTGCTCACCAGATCTATCGGAACCGCCCTGGCAGGCCAGGGAGGGACGTGGGAGCAGAAAGGGGCCGAGGTGGGCTGAAGCCCTGGACCGTGTCATGAATCAGGCAGTCTCAGGAAAATGCCAGA
>NW_007806891.1:0-1048 GCF_000696425.1 Galeopterus variegatus | reverse complement strand
AACCCTGGCTTGTTTCTTGAGCACCTACTGTGTGCAGGGGACTTTATACTCACTGTTTCATCAACTCCTCCCCCAAATCCTCCAAGGACTTTTCCTTTTATTCTTATTACAGCATTACTATGAGTGCTAGAAAGTTCCCTTTATCAATAAACATTTAAATTTAAGAATGGAGTTTCTTTTAATATTAAATAAATATCAGTGTCCTTGGAGGGATGTGGCGATGGCAAAATGGTAAGTGGGTACCAAAAAGGGTTGCCATGGTTTCATTAAACACTAGAGAAATGTGGCCCCCAACATTTGCTTCTGCCACACGTGGTGACCACTGATGACACCTACGTGGCTGCAGGTGCGTCATTAACTTACACACGTTCTTCACAATTTTAAGCTCAAGGTATCACTGGACTTTGCAAATCAATGACACGGAGCTGGAGAAAGAGAGAAAATAGCACAAATTTACAAACAATATTAAGGTGGTGTAAAACCAGCAAAAGAATCATGCCGCGCTAGATTGTCCCCTGAAGACCCTTCATGCTCACCCTTAATCCTGTCCCCAAACTGGAATTCCATCCCCTCTCCTACTGGCCCTGTCTAATTTGTCTCAATATCTCAAAAGGTCTTTGTTACTGGGCTGTTTCTGTTGGGGACAGGGGGGGATGTTGACAAATGGCAGTCAATATTGACTTTCTCCTGCCAGATGACAAGCGCACCCTCCGAGGTGCAGCCCAAAGGAATTCTGGGGCAGGTGAAATTAAATAGATCGATTAAGAAATATTCAGTAAGACAGGGTGACAGCAATGAAGAACCTGGAACTGGAGCCAGATGGCTGGGGTTTAAGCCCTGGCTCCTCTACTCAGCTCTGGTGTGGCCTTGGGCAAGTCACTTAACCTCTCTGAGCCTGTGTTTTCACCTGTAATTTGGGGGGTAATGATGATATTTACGTGAGAAGGTATTGAGAGTAAAATATATATAAAAATATGTGTTTGAGGACCGGCCCGTGGCTCACTTGGGAGAGCGTGGTGCTGAGAACACCAAGTCAAGGGTTAAGATC
>NW_007806890.1:0-1048 GCF_000696425.1 Galeopterus variegatus | reverse complement strand
TTTTCCCTTTCTCTTCACCTATTTAAGTCCTATATATCCTTCACTTTTAGCTCCAATCAAATTTTTACATGAGTATTTGATTCACATTTACCCCCTTCCATACACTGTAAGCATCACAGAGACAAGGGTCAGATATGCTTTTGCTCCATGCTATGTCCCTGGTGAACTAGATTCATGCCTGGCATAAAATAGGTGTTCAATAAATATTTGTGGTGAAAAAAATCAACAGATATAAAGCAAGAAACATTTGCCAGAATTTGTGAACAAACATTTGGACTTGAATTTGCCCCAGAATAGACAAGAGCAAACTGTATAATTTCCCACAAACAGAAAATCAATTTTTTCTGTGACAGCATAAGTCCATCCCAGTGAGGGAAAATAAAGTCACATGTTTGCTCCTGGCATAAAGTTGTAGATTTTTGGCAGGTGCATTCCACCATCTTGGCTGTCAAGCATGTGTGTGTGTGTGTGTGTGTGTACTTGTGCGCGTGTGTGTGTATTTCTTCTCTAACAGTCTCCTTCTGTTTCCATGGAAAAATGCCAAAGGGGTGTGGGGGAAGGGTGAGTCAAAGAAAGAGTGAGGCATTCAATTTTTTTTAAGACATTTAATTTTCATTAGAAGTCATCAATAGAACTTCTTTATTAGAAGCAAAAGACTTTAGAAGCAGCAACAGTGACAGTAGTGTGGAAATATTGGTAATAGTAATACCAATAATGTAATTATCATTTAATCCTGTCAACAATTAAAATCACTAGGCATTTATTGAGTATCTGCTGTATTCCAGGCCCTGTAGTAGACAATTTCTTTTTTACAAAATTAACCCATTTCATTCTAATGACTGGACTTGTGAGGTAGGGAATATTATCTCCACTTTACAGATTAAATCACTGAACTGAGAGAGAGAACACAATATAATATAATGATGATCATCTAGCTTGAAAGTGGAAGACAGACAATTTAAACTCAGGATAACAGAATATTTTTTCTCCGTGTATGCTTGCTCTTTCAAAAGATGAGGTTGATCATTCCTAGGCTGTTTTTTTTTTT
>NW_007806889.1:0-1048 GCF_000696425.1 Galeopterus variegatus | reverse complement strand
ACTTTAAGACAACAGATAAACAAATGTTCTTGTTCCCAACCACTCCAGCCAGGTACCAAAAGCTGTGTCCTCCATCATGTCAAATAGTCTCATTCCAAATTAACCCTCTCATCGCCCTGACATTCTAGGTGACCCACTATTAGGAGCCATTTCAGGGCAATCCCAGCTTCTATTCATCCTACTTCCTGACAAGTAGTTCAGGCCAAATCTCTGAGGGGGGCATTAGCTCTCCTGCTAAGTTTGTTGTGGTATCACCAACTAGAGATCACTAGCCAAAGGAGGAGCTGGCATTAGAATTATCCAGGAAAGTTCAGTGGGCCAACACTGCTAGCATGGGTGGCTTGGGGACATCATACCCATCTTCCCACATTTTCTGATTCCTTGAGATCAGCGTTGGCATGGGCTATGGCCAAATTCCCTTCCCCAAAGGTGCTGTTCTCAATGACAGGTGGCACCTGGTACTGACTCTTATGCAGTGCTTCATATGTACAGCTATCAATCCACTGGTCACAACCACATGCTTGTGAACTCTGGGTTGTCTCCAAAAGTCATTTGAAGGCTAGAGGAACGAACCATAAGTTCTATGCCTCCCTCATTTTCACACTGCTCCCCAGGTGGCAGTTTTCGCACAGGAAGGGATCTGGCAGCCAAAGAATAAGTGGCCTTGGCAAATGGGGAAGGTTGAATAAGTGGCTTTGGCAAATGAGGAAGGTGTGATTTTGGGGTGCTCATACTCTGGATCTGCAAATGGGCTGTTATTCATATTCATGACGGCATCCAGACTGAATGTGCTCCTGAGCTAAGCACATCCGCTCTGAGATCCACTTGTGAGGGCAATGAAAATGGAAGTGAGTGCTGGTTGGTTAATCCTCTTCTTGTTTAAGGGTCACTAGGGCATGGGGCCGCTATGAGTCCACAAAGTGGCTAGAGAGGACAGAGGCAGTTTGTTCCTGGGTGAACAATCACCTGGTATACAAGGTAGGGGGCCTCTCTGAGGCTGGGTTTCTGCTCCAGCAGAATATGTCTGGTCTGGAGTGGGTGGCAGTGG
>NW_007806888.1:0-1048 GCF_000696425.1 Galeopterus variegatus | reverse complement strand
CTGTTTCTGGCTTCACAGAAAGCCTTAAAAATGTCCTAAATTTCCCCAAACTCAAGTTATATGACGTTGAAGTGTATCGTTCTGTGGTTACCCTTTAGACTCTCAGAATCAGCTGTCCGAGGTTGTACTGCGATGCTTTCCTTGGCTCATCATGGAATCGGTGAAGTTGAACATTGTCAAATGTGACTTTGAAATGCAGTGTTGTCATTCTTTGCAGCAATAATGACTTCAGAAGATTCCTCCAGGTTATCTCAGCATGGCCTCTCCTGCACAATCGTCATAAACTTTGGTTGGCCAGGGGTTCTGCGACTATGTCCTCTCACCGACTTTTCCAAGTTCATCCGACAGCTATTGTTAAACTTGCTGGCTTAGAAACCCTTGGTTGGTTGTTTTGCCCTTTTAGAAAATAATGGACTAATCTTTTCCTCTCTTCAGTCCCTCATGAATCTACTGAACTTTTCAAAATGTCATAGAGGGAGTCACTAGTTAACTTTTCTCTTTCTCTAACATTCTGATGCTTATTATCAGGAGACCTAAAAGTTTGTCTTCTTCTCCACATTTATTATTTTTAAAAAATTCTATTATATGCATGCTGACTAATGGTGCTTCTGTCCTTTTGTAGGTCTACTTTTCTTTTCTAAAGATGGATAATATTCTTTTTTTTATTTTAATGAGAGGACAGTGACTCTAAGGCAGTGACCCTCTTGTTACTGTGGTGACACTGGTTTAACATTTTTTGGAGGCTGTTTTTTGCTCTTGTTCCTGCTCATACATTGGATTAAAAATTGTGAATAGAACTGGGAGAGCTAAACTTTTTTCTAATGGTAGATTGTCTACTAAATAATGAATTGAACCCACAATGAAGATTCCAAAACTCTGATGTTTGTCTGGAATTTGCAAATTACTGTGTTACATTATTTAATAAAACTGTCTTCATAGTATTGATGTTACATAAAATAATTTCAACACATACATTTCTGAATTGATTACATTTTTACAAAACAGGTTAATTTTGGGCCCTGAATTAACCATAACCTTAGCTCTATCC
>NW_007806887.1:0-1048 GCF_000696425.1 Galeopterus variegatus | reverse complement strand
GGAAGGGAGAAGGGAAAAGGTAGATTCATAAATTAGGGTCTGGTAATTTCTTAAATACTACTAATTAGGAAAGAAGAATTGGGTTTCTGAGGAAGCTAATGATTTCAGGTCAATAAATTGTCACAGTGACAGTGAGACTAATAAAGAAAAATTCAAAGTGTCAAAAAAAAAAAAAAAGCCAGAAGTCATATTTATTTCAAAGACTGTCTGCATACCTTTTCCAAATTAGAACCATCTGCAAGGAAAACATGTATGAAATTGTTATTTATGTAGAAAATTTTCTCTGCAGGTGGTCTCCTTTTTTTCAGCAGAGTTTTGCTGAGGCCAGACCACATTTTTTTTTTTGGTGGCTAGCCAGTACAGGGACCTGAACCCTTGACTTTAGTGTTATGAGGCTGTTCTCTAACCAATTGAGCTAACTGGCCAGACCATGTTTCTTCAAGGGAGACCGCCTGGAACTGTAGGCAGCAGATCTGTATTGTACGGATATATCTTCCCATCTGCATTAATTCCCTTGAGCTGCCACCTGTCTTTGGCAGAGGTGACCTAGAAGAAAGGCCAGTTAACTCTCAGACAATACTGCAGTGCAGTGTGAGTGTATAGGTTATGGACCTGGTAAACTTTGGTTTTCTGAGGCAAGGGGAGATGAGCAGCTATCAGTAAGACACATAGTGTCCTATGGAAACAGAGAAAGTGAGAAGGTTCTAGGAGGTGTGGGACTGGAGGAGAGATTTGAGAACCCGTCACTGCCTAGGGGCTGAGATTCTCACTTGAGTGGGGAGGGGATGTGACTATTTTGCCTAACTTTAATTTAGAGGAACAATTTAGAGTGGTTGTAGACTACAAAGCAAAGAGAAAGAAGAATCTGAAATAGGAAATGGACATTTGCAAAATACCAAATAGTGAAGAAAGCAGGAACATTTGGTGTGAAAAGCCACCTGAGGCTCTGGATGGACTGCTTCTGGTCTGTGAGTGGAGAAAGGTCCATTCAGCTGTGTCTGCAGAGACCCGAGGCCAAAAGCTGAGGCCCAAAGCACTCTCCAGAGCA
>NW_007806886.1:0-1048 GCF_000696425.1 Galeopterus variegatus | reverse complement strand
CTCTCCACAAAGCCCATTCCAGAGTGAAAGAAGAAGCATCTGCTCTATGATAATATTGGGGAACCTGAACACACCTCTTAGCATTGGACAGATCATCTAGGCAACAAATCAACAGTTAACCATTACTCTTTCAGAAGGAGAGAAGAAATCTAGGCTAATTAGAGGGGGGAGAGGGGAGTGAGAGGGGAATAGGGAGAGATTGGACAAGGGGCATAAAAATAAGTATAATTTGTAACAATATATATGCTAGTAATATTGATTCGATCAACATTTGTCAATGTTGAACCCAAAAAATATGTATAATCAATTATGATCCATTAAAAATTTTTAAAAAATACTTGGAATACGAGTCACCTTAATGAAAGGTTCAGAAACAGGGAGCAATTCCATCAGGTAGCAGTCCTTCAGGGGAAAAAACATTTTTTTGTGTAGTTTAGTCAATACTAACATACAACATATGAACACAGGTGGCTGCCTCCTTTCTCTGCTGGGAGAGATAAGTAGCTTTCTCATCAGACACTTTTTGTCTGAATGAAGAAATTCATGTCCAATCTGCTTAGGTTCAACTCTGTGATCCAAAGCAGTTTTTGACATATCAAGATAACCTAAGAGTTGATAAGCTTTGGCACAGGAAAGAAATATGCAAGAGAAGTTCAGGAACTGAATGACACATTTTTCTAAAAGAAGGAAAAAATAATAACCTAAGTTGATTTGTTGTACATTCACATTCTTAAAGGAGTTTTTGTGTGGGTGGCTGTGGAATCCTCATGTTTGCTTTATCACAGCTTAAAAAATACCAGAGTCCATGCAAATGCAGGTCTTTTGGATGATATTACCAATATCTCGTTTTGAGATTTCCCAGAGTGGAGGCCAGATATCTTCAGTATTATGTACTCATCCTAAGTATCAGGAGTAGTCAGAATCATCTCGAATGGAATAAACAAGGGGATAAGCAGCCGAAAATAATTGCATTATGTATTTACTCAATGCTGAGAAGCCAGAGGAAGTGGTGTGGGAGCTCATAAAACAGTGGCTGCCAGATTTATCT
>NW_007806885.1:0-1048 GCF_000696425.1 Galeopterus variegatus | reverse complement strand
ACTATGCTTTGAAGGAGAGAGAAGTATCTTAGGTTGGGATCCCAAGAGACAGACTCTGAGATGAGGATTCGTGAGCAAGTGATTTATTAGGAAGGTGCTCTCTGGAGAAATAAGTAGGGAGTAGGGAAAGCAGAATAGGAAGGCAAGCCAAGCAAAGGTGTGTTTCAGACCAAGTCCCATGTAGGGTAGCCTCAACCTGATCCTGTAGGGAACTCCAACTTACCCTCAGAAAATGTGTCCAAACTGAAGCAAAGGAGCTGAACTTTCATGCTCCCAAACATGTCATTGGATGAGGAGCCTGAGCTCAGCTGACAAAGAATGTTCACAGGTACTGGCCTTTGGAATCAAAGCCATGCCAAGGCTGCAGGAGGGACAAACAGATGGGTAAAAGGGATTGTGGCATTGTGATATAATAAGAAACATATAATTGGTCTTTGTCCCCAGTTCTTGACACAGAGTTTCTAAAATGCTTGGAATTTCCTGAGTGAGAAATAGGGCTGAGAGGAGTATCTTTTGTTCTTCATAATAAGCCCCTTTCAACCATACCTGAGTTTATGCTAATGAGGTGACACTTGGTGGCTCCGTAGATGCCTTGTTGCCAGAGAAGCCTAGTATGTGATTAGAAGTTGGAACTTTCAGCCCCACCCCTTAAACCCCTGGAGAGGAGAATAGCTTGAGATTGAGTGATGCCTGCATAATGGAGCCTCCATAAAAACAATGAACAGTGCGGTTCAGAGAGGTTCCAGGTTGGTGAATACATTGAAGTGCTGGAAGGGTGGCATACCAAGAAAGGACATGGAAGCTTTGCACCCCTCCTACCCACACCTTGCTCTATGCAGCTTTTCCATCTGGCTGTTCATCTGTATCACTTATAATAACCTTTATTTTTATTAACCAGTAAGAGTGAGCAAAGAACTAGAGCCGACTATATGCTGCCTATGAGAAATTCAACTCACCTGTAAAGACTCACACAAACTAATAGTGAAGGGATGGAAAAAATATTCCATGCAAATGAAAACCAAAAACAAGCAGGAGTAGCTATTCTAAT
>NW_007806884.1:0-1048 GCF_000696425.1 Galeopterus variegatus | reverse complement strand
GTGTGGGTGATTTGGACAACAGGGTATAATGGTGCCTTCCACGGTTTTCGAGACATGTCAAGAAATTCTTCAAGTTACTTGGACTTTTATTTTGTGGGGAAATGTTCCCAATTTGTGTAATGAGGTTTGGATTTTTGGACTAAGATTATGAAAACAAATATAAGAATTCCTCTTTCTTTCTCTCTAGATGAATAGATAGGCAGGTAGGTAGGTAGATGGATAGATAAAAATTTATAGGGTTTTATTTTTCCTTTACAACTTTTGTTTTACATAAATCTAGATGTTATAAAGTAGATAATTTTAGCAGCTACAGTATAGTTTCCTTTTATTTTATTATTTTTTTCCATCAAGGAGCATTGAATGGACAAAGTATTCTTTTCCACAGCACATAACGCATTTTATTCTAGGTCTAGCATAATATGAGCTAAGAGATGACTATAAAGTTACGCCTCAAGACAAAAAATATCTCTATAACTGTCAAATTGAATACAACCTGACAATCAAATATTAACCTTTTACCGAGAAGACACATCACAACAAAATTCATAAGTAGCCCTCAAGTTCTGAACCTACTGAGATTTAAGTCAAAAGAGTATGTTAGATGGAAATTATAAGTATGATTCTTATCACTAATAAGGGCTACTGTAGAGAACTGTTGGATGCAATATGGTATTTTCCATCAATATTTTAAAAGAATTGAATTTATATGAGGTAACAAGATTATAGAGACTTCTTTGTACACTTTTATAATTGTGTATTATTTTATGTTGTAATAAAATGAAAACCATTTTAAATATCTCTCCCTCTTACTTCCCACTTCAATATGTTCCTTATGGCTTTAATGTAGAAAGGTCATTTGATTCTTATGTAGACATTTAACAACATTTCTACTGAATGTTCATGAGTTTGATGACAGCAACTCTGGAGAAACCGTTTTGGATAATGTACAATTAAATGAAATCACTAACATATATTGACAATTTACAATGTATCAGGCACTTTGCTAGGCATTAACTTATTTAATTGTCAGAACAACTTATTATGTCCA
>NW_007806883.1:0-1048 GCF_000696425.1 Galeopterus variegatus | reverse complement strand
TCCAAACCTACAAATATGTGTATTATTTTTTTCAAGAAACCCCACACTAAAGGAGCACCATATCCCTCTTTAGGTAAGAGGCTTCCTTGCTGTAAAGGCTGTCATTTCAGTGTCAGAGGCCCCATACAGGGACCTGGCATCCAATCACTGTGCCCTAGGCAGTAACTGCACTGCCTGTTCCATATGCAGCATGCCAGGTGGACTGGCTTTTTATACTTGCTTTGGGTTTCCATGCCCTATGTGCCAGAGTCAAAACAGGTTGGCTCTCCCAAGACTGGGAACTGCAAGCCAGCAAGATTCTCTTCCCAGAAAACTGTTCAGCACCTCCTGCAGCTGCTGACAAAGTTAGTCCTGACCGAGCACCTGATAGATAAGAAACTTCATGGTATCTCCTAGAGTGTGAGGGAAAATTGGGCAGGGGAGAGGAGAAGGGGAATCCAGGGATAGACAGGACGCCTATTAGCGTGCATTCCTGTACCTCCTTGCCCGAGAAGCCCTCCCCTGGGGATCACACCTGTCCTGCGAGACTGAAACGTGGTTCTCCATGTTAACACACCTCCAGAAGGCTCATTCCCATAGACTTCTGTGTGGACCATGCCCTGGAGCTGGTAACACATCAGCCCTGTTAACTAAGGTCACAAGAATGTCCGGTGACCACACCTCAGAAGGGTCCCTTGCCTTTACTACCACCCCTAAGACCTGTGTGTGGTCAACACCATGCCCAGTAGCCCAAAGGACTGTGGAACGTTCTCAATCTTCTGAATAGCTGTGGATTGGAGCTCTGACCCTCTTCACTGAGACACCTGTTTACCAGCCAGCTCTTCTCATGGAGCCACCTGACTTTCATTCATAGTTCTCATTTTGATACAGTTTAAGAAGGTAATATTCAAAGCCTTCTCCCTGTTCAATTAGAAGGTCATGTTGAGATTTTTTTCTCTCCCCTTCACACATACTCCAAAACCCCACCACTCATACATTTACACTTTTGTCCCAACATAGCCTCATGTTTCTTGGCACCACTAATCTGGAAAAACGTTGGTTAATATCT
>NW_007806882.1:0-1048 GCF_000696425.1 Galeopterus variegatus | reverse complement strand
AAATGGATGAAATCTGTAGATTTCTAAAATTAACAACCATTACCTGAGGCACTATGTAGAGAGAGATTCTAGATTAATCTGGATTTAGCAGGCAAGAACACTGTGATGGAAGAGAAATATCCACAGTGGGCTGTGGAGAGCTAATTTTTCTGTCATGATTGCCATGCATTTTCCATTCCAAAACCTCAATTTTTGTCAAAGTTGTACAGATCAATTTCAGTGGGTATATTTCTAAAACCAGGGGCTGGTTGGTTAGCTCAATTTGTTATAGCTCATCCTTGTAACATCAAGGCTAAGGGTTTGAATCCCTGTACTGGCCAGCCCCCCACTGAAGAAGAGTTCCAGTCAAGATGGCAGAATAGATGGTTCCCAGAGTCACTCTCTCCTGCAAATCACCAATTTACAGCTATAAATATGTAACATCAGCCAAGCTGTGACAGCTGGAGCTCAGGGGAAGAGGAGGAGAGACCTACAGAGTTCATGAAGTCAGGAAAAACCATGATAAGAGAAAGAAAAACTGCTCTGAGCGTTTTGGGCTGTGGCCACTTTAATGTTGGAACTGCAGAGTGCATGGAGCAGGAGCTGGCAGCCAACAGCTGTGCCCTTCAGATGGAGTTACTTGGAGGCGGCAGGGAGAAGAGGGCCTTGGCAGCCCCTGGGACAGCAAGACAACTAATAGTGTTCCCGTGGACCTATGCAGGAGCCAGGAGCCAGAACAGCTGATAAAAGGGAGCCATTCAGAGGCCAGTGACTCATCACAGGGGACCAGTGCAGGGCCCATCCCATGGGAAGTGTTTGGAGCACAGGTTGTGGGGGAGACAGGCACACTGTGAGAACACTAGGCAGCAGGGGCAGCTGACCTGCCCCCCAGTCATCACAGGACCACTCAGAGGAGACTGGTCGGGAATGCAGAATTGCATGGGGTGCCGTTTGATGAAAAAATTCAGGCCCAGATCAGAGTTTCTACATAACCCAGATCCACCAGGACTCTGGAGAGCCAGAAGTACCTATAAGGTCAACCATTAAACTCTGAGCTGCACAAAAAGCC
>NW_007806881.1:0-1048 GCF_000696425.1 Galeopterus variegatus | reverse complement strand
AAGTAGTGCCTCCTTTGCATGCAGCTGTGCCTTTGGTTCATGACTTGATGGATCAGCTGACAACTCAGCTGGGAACTTATCATTATGTATTTGGCCTTGCAAATGCTTTCTTCTCTATTCCAATCTCAGCCAATAGCCAAGATCAGTTTGCCTTCACCTGGGAAGGGAGGCAGTAAACCTTTCAAGTATTGTCCCAAGGTTATCTGCATAGCCCAACCATCTGTCATGGTTTAGTGGCTGGGGACCTAGCCAAATGGACAAAGCCCAGCATGGTTACAATGTTTCACTATATTGATGATGTGTTGTTAACCTCTGATTCTCTTACAGATTTAACTCAGGCAGCTCTGACACTGCTAAGCCATTTGGAACAATGTGGGTGGGCCATGAACACAGCCATAGTACAAGGACCTGGGCTGTCAGTCAAATTCTTAGGAGTGGTCTGATTGGGTAAGATGAGGGTCATCCCAGAAGCTATTGTAGACAAGATACAGGCATATCCTTGACCCACAACTGTAGCTCAGCTACTGACATATTTGTGACTTCTGGGGTATTGGAGAGCTCTTGTACCCCATATGGCTCAATTGGAATGCCCACTGTATGCATTAACAAGAAAGGAGCCCCCTGGGATTGTACTAAGGAAGTAGAACAGGCTCACCAAGCTACAAAAAGGGCAATACAATAAGTACAGCTTTACACGTGGCTGATCCCACTAAACCTTTTGAATTAAACGTAAATATCACCCAAGAGGGGTTAGGATGGGCTTTGTGGCAGAGACAAGACCAATTCTGAACACCTGTTGGATTCTGGTCTCGGCTCTGGAAGGGTGCTGAAGTACGCTATTCTCTAATAGATAAACAGTTAACAGCTGTATATTCTGCCTTGATGGCCACTGAAGCTATCACAGGAACTGCCAAAGTCCTAGTAAGGACAGCATATCCCATACTAGGTTGGCTGCGCATGTGGGCAACCAGCCCTAAAACACGTGTTGCTCAGACTCCCATTCTGTCTAAATGGGGAGCATATATAGAACAAAGAAGCACTGTGTCAA
>NW_007806880.1:0-1048 GCF_000696425.1 Galeopterus variegatus | reverse complement strand
CTCAGATGTCTGCATACATTCCTTGGTGCTCATATTCCCCGAGGGTCATAAGCTGGACCTATACACACGACTCTGCCAATTGAACACTGCATGAGATGCCCACTTGAGGGGACCAGGGGATCTGAAATGCACCCATGCTCCACCACCAATTTGGTTCCCTGGCACAGGGATATATCCTTCCAGAAGTCAAAGTGAACTTTTCTTCACCCCAAAGTACCATCCACTTGTCAGGACAGACCATATGGTGCTGTCTTCTCCCAATTCTTGCGTCCAGAATGAGGGCTTATTTCCAACTATTATGCCCAGAAGTTGTGCCTTCCTTTTTTTTAACAACTTGTTCACATTGGGAGAAATACCTCTTTCTAATTTGTACATCTGGAAAGGTGCCTTTTTCTAATTTACACAAATGAAACTTATAGATAGGGTAACCATGTATTCTGGTTGGCCTGGGACATTCCCAGTTTATATACATTGAGCCTGGGTAGTTATTTACTGCTCCCCTTTTTATTCTCAAACATGTCCTGGTTTAGATGATAAATTATATGGTCATCGTACTTGCAGGTTTCCAGTAAGTAGCCCTGGGTATAATTTACCTTGATAATGAATGTGTACTAAGGGAGGGGAAGCCAAAGCCCAGTTTCCATTCTTTGGCTCTCTTAGTGACTTTAAGGGGAAGGGCTTTGCCTTGGAGTGAATGGGCCCCATTGCAATAATTTTGGCTCAAATGCACCTGTTTGCTGCCCAACCCAAGTTAGGTTTGTTATTCTACCTTTCGGTAAAACTCCCTGTCCATCTTCCCTGGACATTGCTCTTCTTCAAGGGCTGTACCCCTTTGATCGTAAAACTCCCTGTCCGTCTTCCCTGGACATTGCTCTTCTTCAAGGGCTGTACCCCTTTGATAGCATAACATTCAGAATGCAGAACAGTAGAGGGCACCTGTTGAGGTTCAGGCAGTCTACTTACACCTCAGCCAGACTTCAACATTGCCCTGCACTTGCCTGCAGACCAAGCCATGCTGGGCAGGTGCTGCTGTTTTTCTTTTTTAAAG
>NW_007806879.1:0-1048 GCF_000696425.1 Galeopterus variegatus | reverse complement strand
AAATTTTTTTTTTATATCTTGAAAACTTTAAATATTTTAAAAGTAAAATACAAAGTTTCTTACATCTTGAAATCTTGAAAAGTTCTTTAGATCTTATTTTACTCCCCCTGGTTCTGATACTTCTGACCATCTTCTCTTTGAAATTCCTCACTGAGTCTTTTCTTTCATAGAAAACACTCTTAAGTTTCCTCCTACTGACTTCTTTAACCACTTCTCCCCAGGTTCATGTTAATCTCTTAAATGTTAACGTTCTTTTAAGTTCTAATCTTGACCCTCTTCTAATTCTGTTCCTCTTCTCTCGTTATTTCTGCTACTAGGGTGACTTCCAAATCTACATGTCCAGCTTACATCTTTCTGCCTATTAGAAATCCTCACCTAGATAAACCCCAAACTCTGTATATTCAAAATTAAGTCAATCGTTCCAGCATGACACATAGGAGCTCTGCTGACCTGCTACCAAATGAAACTGGTGAAAATTATTTTTAAAAAAATAAACGATTTAAAGCCTCTGGAAACGGTCATAAGAGAAATAGCAAATATCTATTCAAGTAAATCTATGGAATTTCAGTAAGAAAGGTGAGAGTCTGAACCAAAACAACCCCTGCCCCCAACCTCCCCAGACATTTTTCCTGAGAAAAACAAGGCTTCAGCATTTCTCATCCTGTCCCCAGGTGCCTGTTGCTGAGGCTAACCTGGGTGAGTGTGGTTGAAGGATGGGGGGCTCCCTTTTTCTGCCCAATCCCTACTCATGAAATGGAGGCTCTGTGTTGAGTGTGGCATGCTGAGAATACTGCAGCCCCAGTACCTTTCCCCTGGCTTGTGAGGTGGTCATTCCATGCCAGAGGACAAGCCAAGAGGACCTTAAGCTATTATCCTTCCTCTACTGAGTGCTCGTCTAGGACAGGGGTACCACTCAAAGAGAATCTTGCTATGTCCCCACTGCCAGTTTCAGAGCTCTGGCTCAGAGATTTTTGCTTGGGGTCGGGTGGAGAAGCAGGCATTAAAACAGTGATTTCATTTGCAACAGAGCAGTGGAGAAATTTAAACC
>NW_007806878.1:0-1048 GCF_000696425.1 Galeopterus variegatus | reverse complement strand
AGCGCCGCCACGCTTCCCAAGCGGCGCACTATCCAGTGCGCCACCGGGCCGGCCCTTAATGCAATATTTTTTTAAAAATAGAACTTAATGCCAAAGTTCCATCCATGATTAACATAATACCAAAATCTTAAATAAAGGCAGGGTCAGTAGTACTGATTTTTCCTTTTGCCTCAGGCTATGCATGGCACTCTTACTGTTTCTGCCTTTACTTTAAATTCTGCTATTTTGTTCAGCATGGATATTTTTGCAGTGATTATTATTATTATTATTATTAAACATTGAATTAAAATATGATTTGTCTTGATTACTGAGTTTTTAACTGGCATCCCCTTAAATTTTACACCAGAGCCAAATGCCTCCTTTGCCTCACCCCAGCCCCTGCATGGGTGGAATGAGATGGGGAAAGAGTTACTGTGTGTGCAGGTGAGTAAATGGGATCACATCCTAGGTCACCTCACTTAGCGGGGCCTCAGTTTCAATGTCTCTACAATGGGGCCATAACCCTCTGGATGCTGTGGATTTGTCCCACCCCTCTGTGAGGTATTCTGAATGGGAGAGTGTTTAGGAAAACTGTAAAGTGCTGTCCATATGTGAAGAACTGTTACTAAATTCCTCTCAAATGTAGTGAATGGCCTAAGAGTGGGGGATGGCATTCACTTTTGAGGTGAGTTGCAAAACACTTGCCATGTTTATAATAAAAGGAGTGATGTTTGCTAAATGAATGATTTTTGCTTAAGAAGAGAGACTAGAGGAAATGCCTGGATCTCCCTGCAATCAGGACATCCTCCTGCATTCCACTCCCTCACATTCTGCATTCCGACCCCATTCCTGAATAGGAGGGAAGGCGAAGAGTTACCGCTAGCCCTGGGAAATGTGCCCATTCCACGCAGCTGAAAGGGGCGACCACTAACATTCTAATCATGAACTGGCAAGTGCTTGTCTTCCCTGCCATGTTTTGTGGAGTTTCCTCAAAATGTGAATATGACTGGGAGCAGGGGAAGTGGACTTTTGTGCAGGCCATCCTCCGGTGTTAGGTGGATGAAAAGGA
>NW_007806877.1:0-1049 GCF_000696425.1 Galeopterus variegatus | reverse complement strand
GTGAGCAGGAACTGGTCTGTATGTGGGATCCGAACCCTCAGCGGGAGCGCCACCACGCTCCAAAGTGGCGCACTGTAGCAGTGTGCCACCGGGCCAGCCCCTAAAATATCTTTCCAGAACATCTATAATACTAGATTTTAATCAAGCAACTGGGTACCACAGCCTAGTCAAGTTGACACATAAAATTAACCATCACAGGTGGGGAATGCACGTACAGGTTGACAGACTCCCTGAGTTGACAGAGCTGAGAGCCTGGAAACATCATGGTGGCTAGGGTTTGCCAGGCACAGTACCAGCAAAGAGCAAACTGCTCAGAGAGAGAACACCGGAGGGTCACCAAAGAGCATTTAGCAAAGAACTAATAAGCACATGTGTGTGAGAAGACCACCTGGACTGGGGAAAGAACAACCTAAAAGTATGAGAGATGACAGCTTCTGTGCTGACACAGACCAGGAATAGCACCTGCTGCATCAGCCAGACTGGAAAGATCCATTCGTTGTGGTCCTGGAGTACAGTACGCAGGAGCCTTGATTCAGTAGTGGGGACTGATCAGCCCTAGACTGAGCATTGCTCTGGACTTGTGTAACAAGTCATAAAAGTAAAATCTGAAAAGATGAAAGTGTTTTCTGGCAACTTAGCTGCATCCCACCGCAAAACCTAGGAAAATTTACAGAAATGCAAAGAAGTACACAATCTGACAAGGTGAAACTCACCATTTCTTGCATCCAGCCAAAAGTTAACATACACAGAGAAGCAAAAATTTGACCCAGGAAAAGAATGAAAAATAATCAGTGTAACTCAGAACTGGCATAGGTTATAGAATTAATAGAAAAGAATATTAATACAGTTAAAATATCTGAATTGCAGATATTGTAAACAGGAAGTAGAAGTAGAAGATATAGAAAGACCCAAATAGAAGTCAAAGAGGAGAATTATCATGTCTGATATTAAAAATACACTAATGGTATTAAGGTAGATTAGACATTGCAAAAAAAAATAGGAAGTTGGCCAAGTTGAGTGCATAGCAATAGAAATTATCCAAAATAATA
>NW_007806876.1:0-1049 GCF_000696425.1 Galeopterus variegatus | reverse complement strand
TCCTAAGTTATAAATATCCCTTATGGTTCACCCTGTAATATGTTCTCTCTCAATGTATACCCTCTGATAGCTCAGGTGCTCCATGGCTTCAACCATCACCTTTATGCTATTCTGCTGCTGCAAATACTAATACTATCACTACTAATTAAAGACTATTTGCTTTATGCCTTAAGGTTAAGAAAATAATATTATTATCTTACTTAATCCTCAAAATGACTTTTAAGAATAAAAAAGAGCACAGCCTCTGAAATCAGATAGACTTAAAATAAATTCCAGTTCTTCTACTTCCCAGCTGTGTAGCTTTAGAAAAGTACTCATCCCATGAGTGATTTCTCATTCGTAAAATGTAAACATTAATAGCACCAACCTTATATGTTTGTCAGATGACTAAATAATGCAAACAAAACACTTAGCAAAGTGTATGGCACTTAATGAGCACTTAATAAATACACGGTTTAGCTACAAGAGTAGGTAAAGCACATGTTATGAGGCACAGTGAAAGCAGCATTGCATAACTGGTTAAAAGCACTGGCTTTCGAGACAGACAGTCCTCGGTTCACATCCTGGATCTGTCACTTTCCAGCTGTGAGATTTTAGGTCATGTAGTTCTCTTATCCTCAGATTACTAACGTGTAAAATGGAGATGACAACAGTACCAACTTCAGAGGAGAGCTGTTTTCAAGAATAAAACTATATGAAAGGAATGTCTAAACGTACTGTCCAGCACATAACATATACTCAAACAAATGGCTGATAATTTTATTTTCCTCATTTTCCAGAGGCAAAAACTAGCTTGATTTGCAAAGGTTATGCAGCTTAGAACTATCAAAACCAGGATTTAGAGTCATATACTGACTCTCTACAATATGTTGATGAATAACAAACCTTAGTCTTTAGCCTGAACATCTCAGTTGTGCTCCAATCTTATAGTTTAAAACATATGCCTTTAGTTTATAACTGTTATTGTTGGGAAAATATAGGAAAAATGGTCAGGGCCCCGCAGATGTTCAGAATCTTGCCAAGTATTTGATGTAAACAGGCATATGCAC
>NW_007806875.1:0-1049 GCF_000696425.1 Galeopterus variegatus | reverse complement strand
AAGAAGGTTACAAATAAAGGCACAGAGGTGTGCCAAAGCATCCCCGAGGAAGTAGAAATAGTTAAGTATGGGTTAAGTGTTAAGATGCAGATAGAAGAGTAGGTCAGAGTCTCTAAATTAGCCACATATTCTGTCCCTTCAGCTCTTCATTCACTGATGAACCGGCCCTTTATGAATAAACATTAACACAGCTTTTCTGTTTTGTTCATGTATTCCTGTGTCTCTGCGGGGAGTATATATGCGTACTTAAATAGTCCTTCCTTTAAGTGGTTAGCTCCCTGAGGACAGGGGCTACATGAGTCTGAAAATGTTTCAGGCTGAGCATTATCCTTGAACTTACAGGCAGTGCAAAAGTGGTACCCTTAAGGGAACACAATATATAAAAGTTGAAAGTCAGAAAACATCTTTAAGTAGATTGCTGAGTAAAAAAGGAATGTAAAATATATTTTAATCATGCAGGGACCAAAACCAATGTTAACTGAAGAATGTTTTCCAATGGGGTTAAATGTTGAATTTAAAATAAAAGGTAGATAGGAACTGTCAATGAGGAGCCATTTCTAAAATAACGGGAGAGGAAACCTTCACGCCACACACGGATGATAGCAGGTGGATTTACCGTAGATGGGAACTTTGTCAAGAATCAGTGAGAATGAGGATAGTTTGATGATTAAGTTAAGTAGGTAGAAAGGCTGATCCAACTAATCCTTATGGGAAGTGGGTGGGGGATAAATTATAAATAAAATTAAGATGGTAGTGGAAGATGCTGATCACGTGACAGAAAATAAATAATTGATCTGAAACCAAGGTAGCTCCTGAGTTCTTGAGGAGGGAAAAATATTATGATTAAAATGATGCTTGAGAAAGACAGTTTTGGGCGATAATTTATGTCTCTCCACAGCACAGAGAAACTGGATTGAAAAGGTATGACCAATTCCATATTAAAACCAAGGAGACAGAATAAATCGACCAGAGTTTTTGGGCTCTAGCTTTGATTTTCCATGGACTACAATTTCTCCTTTGCAGTCTGACAACTTAGATCTTTTTGTCTG
>NW_007806874.1:0-1049 GCF_000696425.1 Galeopterus variegatus | reverse complement strand
CATATACAAAAATGAACTCGAAACAATTCATAGAACTAAATAGAAATGCTAAAAATCATACCTTCTGGAATAAAACATAAGAGAATGTCTTTGTGACTTTGTACTAGGCAAAGATTCATGAACTTAGGACACACAAAAACCAAACCATAAAAAATTTAACAAATTAGCTTTATCAAAATTAAAAAATTTCTCTTCAAAAGACACTGTTTAAAAACTGAAAGACAAACAACTGACTAGGCAAAAATATTTACAAAACATGTATCTGATAAAGAACTTGTATTTGGAAAATAGAAATCTTGCAGTGTAGTAATAAAAGAAACAGACCAGTTTTAAAAATGGGCAAGTGATTTAAGCAGTACTTCACCAAAAAGAGATGTAGATGGCAAATAAGCACATGGAAAGATACTCATATCATTAGTCTTTAGAGAAATGCTAATTAAAACCACGTTGAGATACCACTACACATCTTCTGAAATGGCAAGTAAAATAAAACCAAACCAAACAAAGCAAAACACCCTGACAACACAAAGGGCTGGCTGAAACTCTCAGACCTTGCTGTTCGTCATACAAACTACTGCAATTCTTTTAGGAAGCAATTTGACAATTTCTCATGAAGTTAAGTAGTCATTTGCCATATGACCCAGTAATCCCACTTTAGGTATTTTTTTAAAGAGAAATAGAAACATAGAGGCATACAGCTCACAAAAACCTATATATGAATATTTATAGCAACTTTATTTATAACTGCCTGAAGGGGCTGGCTGGTTAGCTCAGTTGGTTAGCACGTAGCCTTGTAACATCACGGTCAAGAGTTTGGTTCCCCATAATGGCCATCCACCGGAAAAAAAAAAAAAAAAACCCAACAGCAACAAAAAATAACTGCACATGACTAAGCTTAAAAAAAAATTGTATCACAGTATAACTGCCTCAAACTGGAAACAATTCAAATATCCATCTACTGAAGAATGGACAAACCAATTGTACATCAATACAATGCAATACTATTCAGCAATAAAAAAGGAATAAAATCTTGATATATACAGCAATAT
>NW_007806873.1:0-1049 GCF_000696425.1 Galeopterus variegatus | reverse complement strand
TTTGAGGCCTTCAGACTTGGACTGAGCCACACTACCAGCATCCAGTTTGCAGATGGCCTATGGTGGGACATTTCTTCATAATCACGTGAGCTAATTCCCCTAATGAATTCCCTCTCATATATTTATAAAACATCCTATTGATTCTGTCTCTTTGGAGAACCCT
This sequence comes from Galeopterus variegatus, assembly GCF_000696425.1. Classification (NCBI taxonomy): domain Eukaryota; kingdom Metazoa; phylum Chordata; class Mammalia; order Dermoptera; family Cynocephalidae; genus Galeopterus; species Galeopterus variegatus. The sequence continues at coordinate 886 of NW_007806873.1, read as the reverse complement.
GACTAATACAGATTTTGTTCCCCACACATACCAAAATTGCATTGCAGGGCCAAGCTGTGTGCATATGTGACTGGTAACAGTTGTGGGGGCAACTAAGTGATTCGGTAACTTTCTTGACCCTGGGATGAAGTAAACTATCCCAGTGTCTGAAACATTCTCCATTGTGCTCAGTCATTTTAAGTTAAATTGAGCATAAACCTAAATTCGGGATAGGGGATGGTGGGGAGATCAACTCATCATCACCTCGTTACTTAAAATAATGAGTTCTAATTGTTCAAAGGAAGGCAAGATTTAATAAAAATACATTCAAACCACAGGAGCCAATTAACATATCCATCCCTTCACATAGTTACCTTTTTTGTGTTGTGATGAGAACACTTCAGATCTACTCTTTTAGCAAATTTCAAGTATGCAATACTATACATTATTATTAATTGTAGTTACCATGCTGTACATCAGATCTCCAGAATTTATTCACCTTGTAACTGAAAGTTTGTACCCTTTGACCAACATTTCCCCATTCCTCTACACCCCTCCCCCATCCCTGGTAACCACCATTCTATTCTCCATTTTTATGAATTTGACTTTTTTTTGGATTCCACATACAAGTGAGATTATGCATTATTTGTCTTTCTGTGCCTGGCTTATTTCACTTAGCATAATGTCCTCTAGGTTCATTTATGTTGTTGCAAATGGCGGGATTTCCTTCTTTTTCAAAGGCTGGATAATAATTCCATTGTATATATATGCACCACATTTTATTATCCACTCATCTGTCAGTGGGCACTTAGGTTGTTACCATGTCCGGGCTATTGGGAATAATGTTGCAATGAACATGGGACTGCAGATGTCTCTTTGAGATACTGACTTCCTTTACTTTGGAAAT
>NW_007806872.1:0-1049 GCF_000696425.1 Galeopterus variegatus | reverse complement strand
CATGTAAGGATAAAATAATTATTTAAGGAACCATTTTACATAGTGAGGAAACTGAGGCACAAAGATGTTGACTGAGTTTGCCAACACAGTAAATGGCAAAGCTAGGGTTCCAAGAAACATTCTGTCTCCACCTCCTGCTCTGAGTTCCTATGCTATATTGCCGTAGTTCTGGCATTGGTTCTAATGCCCCACTGTCTGTATACTGCCTTTCTTGGTGCCATAACACCCGAACCCTCGGGCGGGAGCTCCGCCGCGCTTCCCAAGCGGCGCACTATCCAGTGCGCCACCAGGCCGGCCCCCGACCATCCTTTAATTTTTAACAGCATATTTTCTTGTTTTACAAGATGGAATATAAACTGGTTGAAAATCTTTGTTGATACCTAAACTTAACCATTCTTTCTTTTGTGTACCTACCTTGCTCCATACACACAGGTTATTATGTACATACATATCTATGTACAAGGGAACATCAAACATTCACAGAAAAATTGAGCTGAAAGAATATGAATCTTTCCATGAACTTTTCAAAGTACCTGCGTGTGTATATATATATGTGTGTATATGTATATGCATATATATACATATACCTTTTAACTGAACATAATTGAGTAATTTATGCTTGGAATTAAAGTTTGGAATTAAAGCAGTAGCATCATTATTGCTAGCTCATTTAATATTTCCTCAAATAAAGTCAGTTCCAATCATTAATAAATACTATTATTGACATAAAAATGAATGACTTAAAGTGTTTTAGGTAGCCTATATCAATTGTTATTTTAAGTCTCCAAATTATTCAACAATTTTAAAAGAGTGATTTCATTTAATCATGAGCTCAAATTCTTTACTTTCTATTTTGTTTGCAATAATGCAAAACGTATGATTCTTCAGTAACGTGTAATTATCAGACTGGTATACTCAGGTTTACCAGTATACTGGTATACTGGTTTTCTCAGGGATTTCTTGAAAATTATACTTTCTCTGAATTAAATAATACTCCTGTGGCCAAAAAGCTGATATTCTGTTGTTCTTCAGACCCTAGTATCTGGTCT
>NW_007806871.1:0-1049 GCF_000696425.1 Galeopterus variegatus | reverse complement strand
ATGATTACTTCATATGTGAGGTACTGAGAACCAGGTCTCACACACGGTAGGTGCCCTACCATATATGAGCCGTCATTATTTTTCTTCAGTACGAAGCTCAGACCATTGCTAAACATCCATTTATCCTAAGGTTTTTACAGCCAAGCACTGAGCAGGGTCAGAGTGAAAATCTGCCCCGCCTTAAAGCTTTTCACATTTGTGCCAATCCACAAGATGAGACTTGCACGTGCAAAGACTGTGGTCTCCATTTTTCTGGTTCTACCCTTGGCTTGCACTCATTTGCTTCATATCTACTAAGAGCTTTAAAGATTTATTCAATAGAAACCAAAAATGCTCGCAAACTAAATGAAACAAATAATCAGTTTGCCCTAAAAAGGCTCCCTTTGGGTTGATTTCTTAAATCTTTTGTGATTCCACTTTGGAATATTTCTTTCTCTACAGAAATATCTGCTGAGATGCCACTGGGGGTCAGACGCCAAACCAGGCCCTGGAGAAAGAAACTCAAGACACCAGCCTCTGTCTCTGAGGAGCTCTCAGTCCACTGAGGACCTGAGCAAAGCACGCAGATGCCGACCGTGCCATAGGAGGGGATGGCACGTTGTCCTGACACAAATGACATGAACAAGCAGTGGGAAAGACTGGCTGAATCTGAAGTCTGAGCACATGGCTGGGACATGCAGGACACAGCTGTTGAATCTGAGAATGAAGAGATGTGCACACACGCGCACACACGCACGCACGCACGCAAACACACGCACACGCACACACGCACGCACACACATACACGCACACGCACACACATGCACACGCACACACACGTGCACGCACGCACATGCACACACGCGTGCACGCGCACGCGCACACATGCACGCCCACACGCACACACGTGCACACACGCGCACACACACGTGCACACGCGCACACACACACAAACGCACACGCACACGTGCATGCACGCGCACAATGCACACACACATACACACGCACGCACAATGCACACTTTCCCAGTTTAGAATTAGAAGGCACTGTCAAAATTTCAGCATGCAGCT
>NW_007806870.1:0-1049 GCF_000696425.1 Galeopterus variegatus | reverse complement strand
AATAGAATAAAATGTCTTGTTTTCACCCACATTTATTATTTATTTCATACATTAAAGGTTTTTTTATTAATGGTCGATTTTATAATATGATGATTTAGAAAATAAAATCAAATGCCTGTTTACTGTGGTAGGCAGAATTCTGAAGATTCTTCCCACACCCCAATATTTCCAGCCCCTGGTTATTCAATCAAACCTGTACTGCTGTGAAGGGATTTTGTTAATGTAATCAAAGTCTCAAATCAATTGACTATAAAAAACAGAGATTATCCAGGTATGCTTGACCCAAGTAGATGAACTCTTAGAAAGCGTCAAGTTTTCCCTGGCTGGTGGAAGAGAAAGTCCAAGATTCAAAGCATAAGGGAAATGGGATTAAATGTGCAGTTGCTGGCTTTGAAAAGGGAAGTCCCCAGGAAACAAGAAATGCAGGTGGCCTTTAGGAATTAAGAATGATCCTCAGCAGACAGCCAGCAAAGGAATGGCGACTTCAGTCCAACAGTTGCAAGAAACTAAATGAAGTTTGGCCAGCTTGCTCATGGATTTTTCCTTAGGGTCTTCAGATAGAGCCTTGCCTGGTTGTCACCTTGATTTTGGCCTTACAAGACCCTAAGGAGTGAGTCCTGCTGAGCCCACCCCAAATTCTAACCTACAGAACTGGGAGCTAATGAATATTGTCTTATGCTACTAAATTTTTGGTAATTGCTTACATGTCGATAGAAAACTAGTAACGTTATTAAGTGTCAGCTACAATATAATATACATACAATGTATCTTATCTTCAGAGTTTTCCTTGTTTGGTAAGGTAGGAAGAATTTTATCCAATTTACTAATAATCCACAGGGAGAAATGGTGTGCCCAAGGATTCAGAGGCAAGGCTAAAGTACAGATTTTCTAACCTTTATTTGAAACCTTATTTCATGTAAACGTTTTTCTCTTTGTCATATAATGTTTACACATGATATTTGCCACTTTTGTTCTCATAACATTGTGTTTCACTTAATCTTGGCTGTCATTAATGATACCTAGGGCCAATGCTAAACGTTTACTTTCCA
>NW_007806869.1:0-1049 GCF_000696425.1 Galeopterus variegatus | reverse complement strand
ATATACATGCAATGAAATATTATTTAGCCGTAAAAAAGGGAAAAATAAAGCCATCTGCAACAACATGGAAGCACTTGGCAGACATTACGCTAGGTGAAATAAGACAGATACAGAAGGACAAATAATGCGTGCTGCCACTTACATGGTAAATCTAAAATTATCAAACTCATAAAAACAGAGTGGAATGGTGGTTGCCAGCTGGGAGTAGGGAGATACAGGGAAGTATTAGTCAAATGGTACAAAGTTTTGGTTATACTGTTACCTACCAAAATTTTGGCAATTCTTTGGTCCTTTACCCCGATGCAGTAAAAAACTACAGATCAGCAAAACGAAAGTAAGCAAAGCAAAGTTATTGAACTACTTTCACAAGGGAAATGGGCCAAGCGAAGGGAGACAATGGTGCCAAATGATGTTGGACATTGGTATTTATTTGATTAAAGTTTGGGGCAGTTCTAAGACGTGTCATTGTGATGGGTATGTTTACATCTCTTTATTGGCACTTGTGGGCTATCTGACTGTTTCCTTCTTCGCATATTCTTAACTGTAATGCATGCAGAAAAACCCACGGAGGGTAAGGTGAGCAAAAACCACAATGTTAATTTTATTATAACGAGATTATAATGAGCAAATGTCAACGCAAGGGCGGACTGATGCAGGCTGCACAGGCTCTAGAAACTAAATTAATCTGGCTTGGCTCCAGTTCTTGCTACCAGGATGTGCCTGTCTCAAGCCCAACCACAAAGTAGGTGGGTTAGAAAGGACCAGCGTGGTCCTTGGGTGGTGTTAGGACATCTGCAGAGCCATTGCCCAGCCCCCTGTCGCTCATGTCTGACTTCCTACCTAACATTGCAAGATGATTAAGTCCTAGTGCCGTACCTTACAGTTAACAATACTGTATTTTATACTTAAAAATTAGCTGAGGATAGATCTTATGTTTGAATGTGTTTTTATCACTAATAACATAATGATAATAATAAATAAGATAATGGAAAGAAACTTCTGGAGGTGATGAATAGATTAATGGCATAGACATTGGTGATGGTTTCACA
>NW_007806868.1:0-1049 GCF_000696425.1 Galeopterus variegatus | reverse complement strand
GATCTGTAACAAGAAAAGATGCCCACTCTCACCACTTCTATTCAACATAGTATTGGAAGTCCCAGCCAGAGAAATTAGGCAAGAGAAAGAAATAAAGGGCATCCAAATCGGAAAGGAGGAAGTCAAATTGTCCCTGATTGGAGATGACATAATTTTGTATAGAGAGAAACCTAGACTCTATCAAAAAATTCTTAGACCTGATGAACAAACTCAGTAAAGCTGCAGGATACAAAATCAACATACAAAAATCTGTAGCATTTCCATACACCAGCAACAAACTAGCAGAAAAAGAAATCAAGAAAAATACCACCTTTAAAACATCAATAAAAAAATAAAATACCTAGAAAGAAATTTAACCAAAGATGAAATATCTCTATAATAAAAATTATAAAACACTCATTAAAAAATTAAAGAAGACACAACAAAATAGAAAGACATCCCTTGCTCATGGATTGACCATACTACCCAAAGCAATCTACAGATTCAATGCAACCACCATCAAACTACCAATGACATACTTCACAGAAATAGAAAAAAAATTCATAAATTTACATGAAACAACAAGAGACCCAGAATAGCCAAAGCAATCCTGAGCAAAAAGAACAAAGTTGGGGGGTAACACACTCCCTGACTTCAAAATATACTACAAAGCAATAGCAATCAAAATAGCATGGTACTGGCACAGAAAGAGACACAAAGACCAATGGAACAAATAACAAAAATTAGAAATGAAAATGGTGATATTTGCAACCAATACTTCAGAAATACAAGGAATCATTAGAGACTACTATAAACAACTACACACCAACAAATTTGAAAATCAGGAGGAAATGGATAAATTTTTGGACACACACAAACTACCAAGACTGAGCCAAGAAGACACAGAAAATCTGAAGAGACCAATAACAATCAAAGAGATTGAAACAGTTATCAGCAGTCTCCCAAAAAACAAAAGCCCAGGACCAGATGGCTTCACTGCAGAATTTGACCAAACCTTTAAAGAAGAATTAATACCAATTCTCTACAAACTATTCCAAAAAATTGAAACA
>NW_007806867.1:0-1049 GCF_000696425.1 Galeopterus variegatus | reverse complement strand
TAGTATCAATTGGAATAAGTTGAGCTTACCAGAAGTGTTTATTGGGTAATACTCAAAAGATGGAGCTGTTAAGTAGAGAAGGGATGGTGGAAGTAGAAGGCTGTAATTTTGAACCCCCTAATTAAATAACAGTTCTGCAACTGACCACCATCACTGGCCACTAAGAGCATTCATTGAAAAGTTGATGGTTATCTTTGTAACAGATAACAGATTATGGAAGTTTCTAGGGTTGACTGCCTTGGCTCTACAGCACTTAAATGCACTAGTTAATTGTCATATCATTACAAGTGGGACACAGGGAAATCATTTATCTACTGATAATGATGGAACTGAGAAACCTAGCATCACCAAGGGAATAGAGGTTCAGGGTTCGCACTGCCTGGGACACATGGATTGAAAAAGGGAAAGGACATTTTCCTAAAGGAGTGCTGGGCATAGCCAGATATCTGTGTCTCTCCAAATGTGTATATTGGTAGGAATTGGCAAGAGTTTCATGTTATGTTGAACCAGAACAATCATTCGTGTTTATTCTCACTGGATGCCAACACATCCAACCTTTTCTACTGCACATTCAACTTCACACCAGCAAAGCCATAATTTAAACAATGAAATTAGAGAAAAGCATAAGCAGGGATAAACCCGACCATGTTACCATAAGTTAAGAAAGAATGCACAGTGCTAAAAATCTGCATTTGAAATGAACAGGTAGTAAAACTTCATTCATCAAAAGACTGTTACTTAAATACATGTCTACTTTACATTTAGACCATTTAAGGAATAAAGACAGGGAGGGAGAAAAAGAAAAGAAGAAAAAGGGGAAAGAAAAAAACTGGTGGGGACACAGCATGAATGGAAAGAAAGCTCAGAGAAAAACAAAACAAAGCAAAAAACCAGAAGTGGAAGAGAAACTGTACAAAAGGAAGTTGAAGGAAAAAAAGGGACTTGAGTATTAAAGAGTAAGGATTTTTTAGTCAATTTAGGGCAGAAGATCGATGGAATGTATAAGAATTATATATTTTTTACTTATTTATATGCAGAAAGCACCACAT
>NW_007806866.1:0-1049 GCF_000696425.1 Galeopterus variegatus | reverse complement strand
TTTTCCATTTATTTATATCTTTTATAATTTCTATCATCAATGTTTTATAGGTTTCATTGTACAGATCTTTTAACTCCTTAGTTAAAAGTATTCCTAAATAGTTTTTTAATGCTATTGTAAATAGATTATCTTCTTTTTCTTTTTTTTTTCTATTTTCTTAATTTATTATTTTTTTGGATAGGCATTTTTACTTTACAGAAGCACAACTGATTTTTGTGATTTTGTATCCTGCAGCTTTACTGAATTTTTTTTACTTTTAACAGTTTGTTTTTCTTTGGTGGAGTTTCCAGGGTATTCTATGTACAAAGTCATGTGCTCAGCAAAGTGAGACAATTTAACTACTTTCTTTCCAATCTGAGTAACTTTTATTTATTTTTCTTGTGTAATTGCTCTGTCTAGGACTTCCAGTTCTATATTGAATAGAGATGGTGAGAGTGGATATTCTTACCTTGGTCTAATTTTAGAGAGAAACATTTTTGCTTTTTAAAATTGAGTATAATACTCATATTTGCTGTGGACTTGTCATAGATGATCTTTATTTTCTTGAGAAACATTCCTTCTATATCTAATATGGTAAGAGCTTTTATCATGTTAATTTTATCATGTCAAATTTATCATGCTAATTTTTTTCCTATGCTTATTTGCATCTATTGAGATGATTCTGTGATTTTTTATATTCTGTTAATGTGTTAGATCACATCTATTTGTGCATGCCAGGGGAAAATGCTACTTTACCATGGTGTATGGTTCTTTTAATGTATTGTTGAATTTGGTTTGCTAGTATTTAGTTGAGGATTTTTTGCATCTATGCTTATTAGGGATATTGGCCTATAATTTTCTTTTTTCTTTTTTTTAAATTTTCTATTCTTGTAGTGTCCTTGCCTGACTTCTGTATCAGGGTAATGCTGGCTTCATGAAATGTATTTAAAAGTATTCCCTCCTCTTCAAATTTTGGAAGAGTTTGAGAAGGAATGATATTAGTTCTTTAAATGCTTAGTAAATTTCATCAGTGAAGCTATCTAGATTGAGCATTTTTTGTTGTTGCTGGG
>NW_007806865.1:0-1049 GCF_000696425.1 Galeopterus variegatus | reverse complement strand
ACAACTTCCCTCAAGCAAAACAACTCCTGCCAAGACTCAAGCTGGAATTCATTTATTACACGGCGTCAGGCTCACTGGTTTCAACATCCACCAACTGCAAGAGCAGAGGGACAGGACCGATATCACGGGCAGGACGTGCCTGTCCTGCAGAAGGCCTGTGTGCAGCACGCATTTCTGGCTTTGCCACGTGGCAGTGCTCACTGGTTTGCAAGTGCTGGCCCTGGTGTCACTTCCCAGCAGGTGTGGCTGTGGACCACGTGTGGAAAAGGGACCACCCGGGAGTCGCCATCGCCCCTTCAAAAGCGTTTGGCCCAGTGGGTAAACTGCACCGGGAGCCTCCGTGAGCATGGCGACACAGTGACGGGCACTAGCGTTCTGGGGAAGGCACAGAGCTCTGCCCCGCTGCCTGGCAACGCGTGTTGTCCCCTTCTGACTCTGACCCTCCTGGAACCGGAGGCCTGACTGGGCTGGACCTGGGACAGCAGTGGTTTGGCAGACCATCCTCTCGGGCCACCCGGGAGTCACCTGCCGCGTGCAGCAAACCGCCCCAGCACCGAGCGGCTGCAGCTGGGTCTGTGGCTCGGCGGGTGGCTGTGGCTCAGGGTCCCTCAGGAGGTGGCAGAGGCGATGTCCCCAGTCCGGGCCTGCAGGGTCTGCCTGGGCGCCATGGCCCGGCCACCGCCGAGGACAGGAGCAGAGTCCACCTTCTGGGTATGGAGGGTCAGAGACTGTGGACATGCTTCAAACCCGCCATGCCCAGCTCCGTTCTCTTCCTCTGGTGACAGCGACTGCTCCACTTTCCCGCCCTCGGCTGTAGGAACCGTCAGCCCCGGCAGTCTTGTCACCCACTGGCTCTGCTTCTGCACTGGGGCGGGAAAGCCCCGACGGGCCAGGGGGCCATGGGGATGTGCTGTCCCGGCCGGGGGGCGCCTTCTGCTCCTGGACATCGGACATTGCCTCGGCCCGGGATCTCTGCCGCTGTCTCTCGGCGGCACATCCAAGGTCCCCGTGTCCCCCGGCCTCGCTGGGCTGCTGCCTCCTCCCTCCGT